>NW_027273117.1:0-65296 GCF_040938485.1 Diadema antillarum
GAGTGTTTTGTGAGGATTGATCTTGCCCTTATAATCATATTTTTCAACAAACTGCATGCCATTCATTCTATTGCGGAAGATATATGTATTCCCATATTTTTCATTGCCCAGCTAAAATTGTGTTATTACAGTCATCATTTCACACATTTCTTAGCCATGTGCGTACATTTTCAAGCAGTGATTGACAGTTCTGCAAGCGTATGAGAACTATGTTATGGCTTTAACTGGCTATGCTTTGTGCCTAGTGATTGGCTGTTAAAGGGATCCCAAACCCAAAGAGCAATGTGGATTGACTGAAAGCAGCAACATTAGTAGAACACATCAGTGAAAGTTTGAGGAAAATCGGACAATCGATGCAAAAGTTATGAATTTTTTAATATTGGTGTTGGAACTGCTGGATGAGGAGACTACTAGAGGTTATGACATATCAGTGGACAACAATACATGTATAAAGAAAATATAAAGGGAATTCCTCCAAAAAAAAAAAAAAAAATCATGAGAATTCACATTCCATCAAATTGATACTGACATATGTTATGGTTAGCAATTATTCCCTGCTTTCTGAAAGTGGTTAGTCAAGTGCTCTTTCATTCTGCTAGGAAAATTATTTTTTTGTGTGTGGAATTTTCTTTATATTTTCTTTGTATTGCTGTCCACACATACATCATAACCTCTGGTAGTCTCCTCATCCAGCGGTTCCAACACCAAAACTTTAAAAATTCATAACTTTTGCATCGATTGTCCGATTTTCCTCAAACTTTCACTGATGTGTTCTACTAATGTTGCTGCTTTCGCTCAATCCACATTGCTCTTTGGGTTTGGGATCCCTTTAAAGGGATAGTACAGTATTGGTGGAGATGAGAATTGGGCTTTTAACTTTTTGCGAGATACTAAGAAAACACTTACGAAATAGTACAGAGCATACCATTTTAAGAGGAATTCAAAGTTTATTTGATGAAAATCGGGTTTGGAATGACTGAAACATCCAAAAACAAAGTAGGCAGTGGACGTCATTATAGTAGTAGAAATATCTCAATAGATGCCCAGGCAGTGTAATTACAGTATCTGTAGTTCTGGTGGTTAACTCCTATTTTTTTAGTCCATGGCTAGTATAAAAATGTTCTTCTTTGTGATGTACTATGCATATTACTGTTTATTTCATTGTGTAAACATTGAAATTTACCAGAATAAATGCAAGAAGCAAACAATTAGCTCTTTGGTTCTGGTGTGCTTGAACTACCAGTGGTAGTCATTTTGAAATAACTTATGTTGTGGTCATGACAAGAAAAGAGAAGAAGAAACAAACAAGCACACTCTCTTTCTGTGTATTGTTGCTAAAATTTTTGAGTATAAGGTGTTATACAGTGTACTGCCGTTATAACGAACACGGGTTATAACAAAATTCCGGTTAAAACGAAGTAAAAATTTGGGCCGCAACGTTATCCACTCTGCGCTTTTTTATTGTTTATTTGTTCTGTTAGAACGAAATGTCCATATAACGAAAGAAAACTGCCGGTCCCGAGGACTTCGTTATAACGGGAGTCCACTGTAACACCGTGTTATTCCCAGCTTGAAAAGCATCCCATTAATCAAAGTATCTGTAGAAAAATGAAATGAGAAATTAACAAAACAAAAAAAACACCTCTACTGAAGGGGTGAGCATTTTTAGGAGGTCCAGAAGATGAAGTGGGTATTACAACTAGTGACACGACCAAGAGTACACGTGTAATTGTATTACATACAGATATTACATACAATATAGTTACAGGATATGAAACAGCAGATTAATGTTGGAATGGTGGACATACTGAGATCCCATGTCAAAGCTCTAATGGTGGTACACAATGTTTTATATGTACAATCAAATCTTTGTGGATTTGACAATAAACTTCGATTTGAGCAAGTAAGGCAATCAACACACTTATTTTTTTGGTCTGAGAAATCACAGCAAAATCCTGATTCACTTAATTTGACTTTTACAAAGTTGACTGTAGTGACCTTCGTTGTTTTTATTTTGAGTAGATACAGGTGTTTTTTAAGTGTATGTGAATGAATCATCCACCCTTAAATATTGATTTTAACATACTGTATAACAGTAATCATAACAAAATCGACCTTGCTTTAATGGAATAATGAGTTAATACCTTTGTGTGGAGTTAGCTTAAACATTGAATATTAGACATTTTTAATAGAGGAATGTCTTCTTAGTCTCTGGTATATCTGTATCAGCATTATTTAGAATTACATGGGGGTGACTGAACTTGTACAAGCATAAGATCCCTGCAGGCTGTGTTGCTCAGAACACACATTTTTTTTTTTTTTTTTTTTTTGGGGGGGGGGGGGGGAACATTGGTATACTTATACAGGACTGGTGGAACTTACATGCATTCCAAAGTGTGGGGGTCCACTAGCCAAAATGGGAACAGAGACGTTGATATGTTTTGAGATGTGTGTGTGTGTGGGGGGGGGGGGGGGGGAGTGCATGAGTAGCAGAGTCCTATTTTTTCCTTTTTTTTTAGGGGGCAAGTGCAGGTCCTATGTTAAATGTTTGAGGTGAACACTCTTGCGAGGAAGGAAGTGACCGAGCTGCGTTAGATTTGGATTAGTGACTGTAGTTTCAAGTTTGTGGCAGATAAAGAGGGATGAGCCGGGAAACGGGGGTTGATCAATTGAGGCCAATCTTCATATTTTCATCTTCTTAGAAACATGTGGTCGGATTTTTACCTAGTTTTGCAGGGATTATTGGCGGGGGGGGGGGGGTAGGGTGAAATGAGTATCTGTGCAATTGGGCACCATTCCCTACCTGAGGGCTCCAAGGGACACAAGTGCTGGGGGGGGGGGGGTGGGTGGGCAAAGCCCCTAAATGTAAGAAATCTTTACAAATCTCTTGTCTAGAACCAGAAGAGATAAGCTATATTAAAGTAAGTAGATATTTTGTTCTTGGCAGATCCAGGGGTTGGGGTTGGGGGGGGGGGGGATGTTTAGCACATTTTCTTTGTCTTCTTGGATATACATGTTCAAGTTTGTCACTAAACCCAGTGCATTATTAAGGGTAATAATTTATGCACTTAATGCAAGAACCACAGAACCCCCTATTTCCAAGAAGAAGAAGAAGAAAAAAATATGAAAGAAAAATATTGTTTAAAACACGAATTACATGAGTAAATACATACACATTCAAGTTTATTTATAATAGATCCAGGGGTTCTCGGTGTTCATTGAAGGAGGGGGCAATTTTTATATTAAAAGTTTGTTTTTATGCAAATCCTACTGAAGTTCAATTGTCGAAATACAATGTAAATGGCAAATATTTTACCAGTGTGATAGAATATGCACAAATGGACACCGTGCCCCCATAGAAGCTCTCAAAACTGCCCCCTTGTTTGCAATGTTCTCAGGTATAAGTCTTAAAGAATGCATGGAAGATGAACTTGCGATACTAGGGTGATGCGAGACCCCCTAGTCTCTTGTTTGAAGTGAAATCCAACGATCTGGTGCGTATATTTTGGTGGACAGTTTTTGGAAAGTTGTCAATAATACGTAAAGCAATGGACAATTAACAATGCAAGTAATATGGATTGTATCGCATGTATATATATTTTTTTCGTGTCTGTGTTTTCACTGTGTATACGGAGATGGGCAGGAGGTGGAGGGTGTGAGAGTCGTCATCCCAGGCGAGGGAGATTTTGCATTTTTAGAACTGAAATTTAGCAATCTGGTCGGCACTTTTGGGGAATATTCGGAAAATTTTGATGTGAACACTCGCGCGAGGGAGGAAGCGGCCGAGTTGGGGGAGAGTGGATGGGGGAAGGGGGTATCCCCCTCCCACACGAGGAAGATTTTGCATTTTCAGAAGTGAAATCCAACAATCTGGTGCATAATTTTTAGTGGACCAGTTTGGAAAGTTTAAAAAAAAAATGTAAGAAACTGAAGCACAATGCAAGTAGCTCATATGCAATCTATCACCTCTTTTTTGTGTCTGCGTTTTCGCTGTGTATATCGCGAGATACAAGTAGGTAGAAGGGGGAGGGGGTATCCTCCCAGGCGAGAAAGATTTTGCATTTTTAGGGGTGAAATCCAACGATTCTGTGCACACATTTTGGTTGAATGCTTCTAAAGTTCTCGATAAAAAACATGAGAAAATTCATATTCGAGGACAATTAGAATAGCTAATGTGGTATCTATGACCTCTTCCTGTGTCTGCGTCTTCACTGTGTATACAAGATCTGTACGGAGATAGGCCAAGGGTAGGGTGTGGGAGAGTGTGGCTCACACGAGGGAGATTTTTCATTTTTATAACTGAAATTCAACGATTTGGTGAACAATTTTGGGGAATACAGTACTCTCCGCTTAATCGGGTAGGCTCGAGCAGGGTGTTTCTTACCCGATTAAGCGGAGTACCCGATTAACAGAAGAACACGTCTCATTCAAAATTGACACACACAATGTGTATGTACGTGCATTGTACACTGCACCAAACACCTCCACTGTTATATGCTTAACGCGCGTGTTTTCAGGGCACATACATACCTTATGCTTGCTCAGTCACGAGTAATAATTTACACTCTTTTTATGGACAATATGTCTTAAGAAAACTTTGTCGTTTGACTATGGACTCCTCGCTAACATGCAGGCGTTTTCCGAAATGAACACGTCTCTTTGCGTGCATTAGTCATGTAGAACGTCGGGTTACTTTTCGAGAAGTAACTGGGGAAAAGCAAATTTTGGAGTTGGTGCATGGCCTGATTTTTGTTGCAAACATCTTGTATTGTTAATGTTGTTGCAGAGCAAGGGATGAGCGCATTTAGTGTGTTCAACTCCTGTCTGTCTATGCAATTGATATGTGAGTGCCAGCTACATGTGTAATGTTCTTTTACCTGTGGCAAGTCGTGCTGGTGCATGTGTTTTCATGTTAAATCACCCCCCAATTATAACGATCAGTCTTCTTTGCAAATTAAGCAGATAATTAATGCAATTAGCCATGGAAATTTTGACATTCGTGATTTCTTAAAGTATATGCGAAAATATGTTGGTAGAAATTAGATAAGAAGAAAATTATTTACCCATTTATGCGGAGAGGCAACCCGATTATCAGGTAATTTTAATGTGCACTGGAACTGATTTTGACACTACTACCCAATTAAACGGAGTACCCGTTAAAGCGATACCCGATTACGCGGAGAGTACTGTATTTGGAAAATGTTTGGAGTGAACACTCGTGCGAGGGAAGAAGCGACTGAGCTCGGGAATATGTGGAAAGGGGTTGCACAACACACATCTGACACACATCAGACTGACTCGACACTCATCCGACACTAATTCGACTTAAGACCGAAAAGGGCGTCTCTTGGTTGGCCAAATGATTACCCAACTCAAAATATAACAAATGGTCGGGAAATTGCAAAGTTGAGTAAAGTCTGATTGGTCAACAGCTGATGGGGAATTTATTTTGCCCAACCACATAGCAAACTCATTACCCAAAATCAGCTGGGCAGATTTTAACCAAAAGTGTTGTGGGCAGTATGTTGCCCAGTGTTGGTTAAAAGTTTGCATTCTTTTGGCCAACTATTTTAAGAGTGTATGTTTGAATATCAGCTTTGAACTTCTGAAGGTTCGGGGCTGTCTCCATACAATCTGACGTATATCAATTAAAGTGCTTTTCTCTGTAAGCGTGATTTCAGTATTTACTATACCCAGTGAATTTGTGGAAAAAGTGGCATTTCAGCGTGTTATTGTCAGTCATTTGTATTCAATGTATTTGTTTTGTTATTATTTTGTGGGGAACATTACATATTGGGGAGTACAAAAAGATTGACGTCATAAGACTGTTGCTCTCCTACACCACTGCAGCTCTGCTGCAATTAACCTCCTGCTTATTTGAAGAAGAAAATTCATATAATTTTTGTTCGGTAGAAACACTCTGCATCAGAATATCATTTCCAACTGAAAACTCAAATATTCATTATCAAAGTCATCGTCATAGACTTCGTCGAAAAAAAAAAATCACTATTTTTAACTGACAAACACGCATATCAGCGCTTTAGAATTACTATCGCTAGAGTTCTTGGTGAAAGTTCACACACATACGCACACAGACACAAAGTATATACTGTATATATATATTATATATATATACGTGTATATTCATGTATATATATATATGTATATATACACGTATATACATATGTATTACATGAATAAATAATATATATATATATATATATATATATATATATGTAATATAAAACCAGGAGCGATCCTAGTTCATTACCACGTATATAGAATAGACACGAAAGGTAAACCTTTTAAAGGTACTAGCCCACATTTGCAAACCCACGAAAATCAAAACTGCATAAAACAGGTCCAATATGACTTCAAGTACAAGTTATAACAGTAACATACCTCAGCTGTTGCTCTTTGTCTATTCCATTCGATAAAAGAGAGAAAATCATCGTTTTAAAATCAATTTTCAAACCGGGTCAACCCGACCCAAAATCGAATTACGAGCGCGGGCTAGCTACGTACTAACTGCGACCAGCCCCAATGTGCAGCGTTGGGGCTGTGCCGTTTTCGCATTCAGATCGAGGAGTTGCACAAAACGGGTGCCGTTTCGGCGCTATATTTCCTTAATTTTTCAACAAAAACTACTAGGAATACTTACATGGGTCGATTAAATCTAAATGATTAATTTCGGCGACTGTTTGATGCATTTCATTGCTTATATGATGCAGAAAATGTTATACAAATGATGCACAGGATAGAGTGCGTTAGTGTATCCTGTGCATCATTTGTTTTATAAAATGGGTCGAAAATTCGAAAACTAACAGCATTTTTCAGCGTTTTTCACGTACCTTTGTGGGTCAAGACGTCCGAAGATGTTCGTCCCAAACATTTACGCACGTCGCACTCGGAAATCCCGCACATACAGTATACTAGTAAGTATAATGGGGGGTTGGGTTTCCGGACACTTAAGTTCCCGCATGAAAACTTACTAATTTTTTACATAGAATATGCACCCTTTACCTTAAAGACTTGATATAGACTCCTCATATAGGCCTACTAGACAACAAACTCTGAAAACGGCGTGAGAATTAACCTGCTAAATCGTTGGATTTGCCCTTCAAAGTGACTCCATGTACGCGTCCAGTCCCACAACGCTTGGTCTATAGCTGTACATACGTACGTACGCCATGCGCCACACGTCATATGTTACGCACAAGGGAAGAAAGGCCGGCCGGCCGGCAGCCCGAACTAGAAGTTGTTTACAGGATTGACAGCGCGTATGCATGCAATTCATCAAAGGAGCCGCCGCGCGCACAGATGATCGGCAATAGGATTTAACACGCAGTGCAATGGGACTGGAATAAAGGAAGCACATGTGACTCATTTCAGCGCTTCCTATTGGCTACATTCTTGAACCCATTTTATAATGTCTTATAACGCGAATATCTTCAGCTCACCGATGCTCACTGAAACTCACAATCACTTGCACAGGCGCACAGCATGCATGCAGTGCAGTGCATTGAGAGCATGCGTAATGCGTACTAATGGATATAGCAGCAAGTCTCTCCACTGTTGCACTAGGGCAGGCCGCTTATTACTCCTAAAAAAAAAAAATGTAGAAAATTTTGCAGTTTCTAGATAAATGGGTGAGAAAAACCAAGTCGAAAAGGTAATGTATTAATTGTCACTGTGTTTATGATAGAAATTTAGCCGTGCTTTATTTGTGAAGTCGCCGTGAATGTGGCAGTGATTTTTGCTCCCGCTCAGCTGCGAGGTAGCCGCCATGACCGCGCCTTGCGGCGCGGTCTCCGGGGCTAGCTATGTTATACGTACATGTAACTTACACATTGTATCGCATGCAAGTAGTACGTACGTGGACCGGAGCTACCGAGCGTTATACGCATGCATACGGTGCATTTTCATTTATTTTTATGAAAGTAATGGACTAATTGGAACGAAATTTTGCACAGGTGTTACTGCAATCATACCCAAACGCCATGCTAACTATGAGACCAATTGCTGCAGGTTTACAAATGTGGGCTAGTACCTTTAAGATGGATTATTTCATGATGAAAATGAAGTGCATTCTTTATTACGATCAAACACAAGTGCAATTTGTCTAGAATTTATTGTAAAATCTGGTAATCAATTATCGAGGGAAGAAACACCAAAGTAATGCATTATGAGGACAAAGACAGTGCACAGTACATGTAAATGGGTCATTCTTCTGCAGGTGTTCAGCTCACAGTATTTCTTTAAATTGCTGCATTGTCATATCATTTTTTAGCCACGTGTTAGTCAGCTTATCTGACAGAGATCAACCCTTAATTATAAGGCATTATTTCTTACTGTTGATTTCTCCACTTAAAAAATATTCATGTATGCCATTTGCAGTTTTACTCAGTATGTAGCAATAAATGAAGTGAGTTTTAAACTGAATTGCGTTTTGTTTTTTATAATGTTATTTCACATGTATTATATGCGAAAAGGTCGGTATAATAGCTAATGACAATACGTACTTATTCAGAGTAACTTGAAGTGTAAAAGTGTTTGAAGATGTTTGATCATTAAAAAAAAAAGAAAATACCTGGACGCACACCTACCTTGTATAACAACAGCGCCATAAACTAAATGATTATAATAATTATTATGTTCTGCCTTAGACAGAGTTCTAACCTATTTTAATCGTGTTGAAAAGAAACTTTGTCAAGACTCCTGAAGAAGGCGGAGGCCGCTGAAAATTTGAGTCGAATAAACTCATTCTTTAATGGCAAAAAAAGCATTACCAGATTATTCCTCCATCTCTTACTTTATGTATATAGGATACACAGTTAACCTATTTCCATTCATACAGCTAGACTAATCGTTGACCTGATTTAATAATCCGTTAACCCTATAAAGCCCAAGGGGAGGGGGCATTTTGCCCCCACCAGATTTTCATTTGCCACTCCTTCGTCCTTACTCCAATTTCAACCAAATTTGGTGACTTTCCCTAAATCTTACTGCAAACATTTTCATATATAATTTAGCTATACTTGATACTGCTGGTTGTCATGGCAACAATAGACTGACAACCACGTCAGTCAGATTTTGCATCCTTTTTCTGTTCTAATTTTAATTAACAATATTACAGTGTATGAAATGGGCGTTTCTTGGCTGAAATTTGCTGAAGAAGCAAAATGTGAATTACGGTCCTGAAACATTTTTCTTGTTTCCTTCTTATTTATGTGACAAAGGCATAAAACAATTGATATAATAGAGATAACTGAAAACCATAGTATTTTCCAAAGATTGCTCTTTTGTTTAGTGTAATTTTTATTCCTTCACCCTACAATGCCTCTAATATCATTAAATTATACTACCAATCTGCAAACTCATAATTCCAATATTATGCAAACATGAAATGTGATTATAATACATGTACCTCTCCCAAACATGTCATCAGTTCTCATAAAATATTTCTTTATGTTGTTAATGAATAGCGCCCCTATGTGGTGACCTTAAGAAATTTCAGCCATATCAAATAATAAGATTCCACCTGCATATCATTTATGGCAAATTATGAAAATGATTGGTCTATAATAAGACATATATACTGGGGATAAAGAAAATTATACAGAAAAAAAATGCTTTTAGCATAATACTTCCTATGTACTACTTTTTATTCTGGTAAATAGCGCCCTCCAAGGAAGACCTTGAGAAAATTCAATTTTTTTGTAGAGTATGAGTTGGTCTACTTATGCGCTATATATGACAATGGTACATTAAATTAAAAAAAAAATCAAAATATCTTGGGCTTAATAGGGTTACGGCTATCACAAGTACGTGGTGAAGTTATCCGTTGCGATGCATGGTTCATACAACATATCCACTTTATCCCTCGCAGCCCGAGTCGGTCATCATCCTACTGAACGTATTCAGCTTCCCCGCCTTCGTACCGTCTCGCCGCCATCTTGTAAACTTTGATCCTGAGTCAATCAAATACCGGTATCTGTGATTGACACATGGTAGGCAAAGCAAAAGGGAATCATATGAGAACTGCGTGTATTTCATATGAAACCAGGAAATGCGTACATTAACATAGTGCAATGTAAGTACATGTAGTTGTAGAAAAAAATACCGCGTGTAAAGTACACCAAACCACAAATCGCAGTCTCCTTTTTCGTTTTGACTTTCTGCTATTATTTTCCAAGTTGGACTTACACATAACACGTGAACTCGGTGAGTGTAGTTAGAAGTCAGTGAACGAGTTTCTAGTAAATCGAACAAAATGTACCACAAAAATACTAAACAGAAGGTAAAATTTGAACATTATTCACAGCTGTTTAATGTTGTTAGAAGTTCTGCTGAGCTTTATAAAAGACCGTGTAAGTGCGAATAATCATCTTGGTATAAAATGACTGCTTACTAGTATAAGGTGAATGTTTTTATGTAAAATTGGTCCTGGTCTGTACTGCAGAATCTAACTGTTAAAACAACGACATTAGATTTGTAACATCAGTTGGTAGATGTAATAAAAGCTGGAGATAACACAAAGGATTTGTTTTAACGTGTCATGACTGTTCTTTTTCTCTTCATTCTTGCACGTGTTTGTTTGTTTGTTTGTTTGTTTTGTCTAGAGACAAGGCCGTATTGCGTAAATAGGGTCAGAGGGCTTGGAAAAGAAGGTAAACGCATGTTGGTCTTTTCATATACTGGTATCCTAACAGTATAGTTCGGTGGATTCACGTGAATACAATGTCAAAGAAAACGTATAGCAGATACTGAAAGAAAGAGAAAATGTCTCAATCTAAGCTTTGGCTACCCTTCTTCTCCAGTTTCCATAGTGTATTTCACGAATTTTGAGCCCACGATGAGATAACTCCGACCTGGCTGGACATCGACACAGGCACATTGTTGGGATAAGTAGAACTCTCGTTGGTCGCATCTACTAAGCCGATCAGTTCCTGAAGCAGCAGAAAGTGGAAGGACACAAAAACAACGATCAAGGATATCGACCCTTTACTGATAGAGATATACATGTAGTAGGATTGGTCAGCCGAGCGTATCAAATGTCATAGTCATCTTGGCCATGGTAGTAAATTCTTCTTTTAGAGCTTCCCTCCTGCCGCAATACCATCATTTCGAAGCTTTTGAAAGATGTTTCATATCAAGCGATTTTATGTTAGACGAACTTGAATTGATACGGATTGTATAGGTTGCTCGTGGTAAAAGAAGGAAACGTGTAACTGCGGATTTGTCGAAAATTGATGAATGTAATATACTTGTATTTTTTATTATCTGCACTGAGATTGCACTTTGCAGCCAGGATGAGGGTCAATATTCCATAATTGCTGAAACAAACGAAACAAAAACAAAACAAAACAAACAATAAAGAAAGTAGGCCACTGAATAATCATTCAGAAAGTAGAGAGTTTCGATGAAAAAATGGTAAACACAGCTATTACGTCGAGAAAGTTACAAAGAAAACACACTAAAAATGTATTGTTTTTCCAAAGGGTAATTATGCCACATAGTACATCAAGAGAAGTAAAAGCATTGGATCCGTCACACAAACTTTTACAAGGCAAGAGAAACATTCTACCACTATGAAGAGTTTATTTCACATTCATTTGTATTTAAAACATCAGTTGGGTGAAAACGTTGAACGATGTACAATTGGCCATTTTCGGGCTTTTCGATATTCAAACCCTTGTAAAATTGTCACCTGGGGTTTTTTTCATGGTTTTAGGGTATCATTTGGTAGGGGAGGGTTGTACCTTTCAGAAAATATATTCTTTGTAGTGTTTTTACTGCATTTTCTTAAAACAATAATGCCTTGAAGCTAAAAAAATTGACAAAAATGCATATTTTGGAAAAAAATCCCAGAATCACACGTCTTAATTTTTGTTCTAAAGCAATTCTACAGCTTTGTTTTTCCTTGTGAGTAAGCCCACACACTTCAACTATTTAATCAGGTTCTTCTGACATGAACGTGTGTATTATTTATCTTATCAGGAAATGTTGAATTCACTTATGTCTGAAAAAGAACGTCTCTGAATGAATTATCTTTTCCTTGACGCCAAATATTCAGGATGACTATGAAAACATGTAAGGCCATATTTATTTAACGTCTTATCCATACTACCATTCCATCAAAATTTGTGAGTGATCTGTGTGAAATAATCGTGTGGTGGCTCATTAAAGAAAATTATACTGAATAACCATCAGAGATGTTCAGTTGTTTAATGGTGTCATTTATGAAAGTGGATTATGTTTGAGATGAAAAGTGGTTATCAGTATGTCAGTGTGAGCCAGGCGTCTATGATGATTGGCAACTTTGAGTAGCATACTCCAGTACTGTCCACAAAAATGAGTTCTGGTTGAAAACCCGAATTGGCGAATGTCTCTGATCAAAAGGAATGTCCCTGATTGAAAGTCTCTGAAGGGATATTCCCTCATCTGACACTTTCGCACTGCATGATACTTTATTTGCGTGCTTATTTTACGCACTGACGAGCCATCCTGGAATCGAGTCAGCACAGTTCAACGACAGATATGCCCACAAATCTTGAAAATGTGAGTAATAGCAAAAACTTTCTTGGTGTTTGTGCCGATTTATTAGAATTATTATTCCGTAGATTTGCCAATCAGTATCATTTGTGAAATTATGTATTTTATTCTTTGGATTAGAGGTAAATTAAAAAAAGGATAGACAGTAAATATGTAGGAATCTGCACGAAGATCAAAGACCGCACGTCTCTGAGCAAAATGAAAAACGTCTCTGAAAATTACTGTTTCATGAAATAAAGATATCAACTATACAAATTATGAGAACATTAAAGTAAATTTATGTCTGGATGGGCTCAGTTAGTATAATAGGAACAAGTAGAACCAAGTTAACACGGGCGTGTTATAATATTAAGAAAAATGAATTTCCTGAAAGATGTTGAAAATATGTAAAAGAGTTTTAAATTTAAGATTTTCTGTTGATTGAGCAAGTGTAAACACATCGCCAGGACAGAAACTATGTTGTATGACTAGTAATAGGTCAATAGTCTATGATTATTATGTAGTAGTCACTTTAGTTTACGTATTTTTTGTGAGAGAGGCAGAAATGTAAGAAAAACAGGTTTAGTTCAGAGACGTTCTCTGAACAGATAGGATCTGCTCTCAAACCAATATCAATGACCCATCATGGCGAATTGGTACCTATGTTTTGTTCCTCAATCCAAATATAATGCCAATATCTTGTAAAAATCAAACCCATGAAGTACTGATAAGCAAAGATGTTTACGTCAGAGACGTTACACTGAACGTTTTACATATTTTTAACTACTAAAATAAGGAGTAGATCTTTCATTATTCCACAGTATATGGCCATCGTATACATACATCGTTCTAGGTAATTTACGCAATCTAAAAACAATGTTGATTTTATAATTTTGATCAGAGACGTTCATTTGTGCGCACATTGTTCTTCCAGTGCACGATAAATTTATTTTAATATCATTTTAACTCTATCTTCTTTTTTTCTTACAGCAAGATGGGAAGACCGGGTGGATTTTAAATGCTCCGAATATTAGAATTTCGTCCTGCTCAGGATCTTTAGGTTCAGTCATGTTCATGGAGCCTACAAGTTCCAGACAACGGCCGTGGTACTGGCAAGACCGGACGGACATCTTGGAGGGGCCATCTGTTTACAAAATAATGACTATCCCAACCCCTGTTTCAGGTAGCAAGCGACGCAGTCGGTACCATGCACTGATTGAGGACATTGAATACCTAGTGGAGGGGAAATACAATTCAATGTTATAATGCGGACTCTGTTTTTAATGCACATCACTACGTTTGCTTTTGAGCCTGTAAAATCTGAGGCTTACACGCTAAGAAATAAATGTTCAAATTTGCACCTAATTTGTAACAATAGCAGCACACCTGCGGTGCATACTTGCACCCTTAATTGTGCTTAATTGCACCCTTAATCAACTGCCTTTTTGAAGTTTTGCTAATTTCTGCAAACAAGTTCTCGTACAGTTGATAAGAATATGCAAATGAGTGAGCTAACCATGTCATAACCTCACAATTTTCCATTGATCGTGTACAAAAAATAACGAAAATTCAATTTTTCTGTCTTTGAAATGTGAAACATGATGCTATTCCTGATTGATTACCATCAGAATAGTGATCAGTTAGATATACCCGGATTTAAGCCTCGGGCATAATTATGTTTGAATGAAAAACTGAAAATTTCAAAATGTTATTTATGTGCAAACATCATATGGCAAGTTGTGAGGGAATGACAAGCTCAATTTGTCATTTGCATATTCATAATGACCGTTCAAAAACTGTTTCCTGAAAAATTAGCGAAACTTCAAAACGTCATAACTTCCTTATTTTTCTTGAGCCCGTAAGATTTTATTCTTTTTTTATCAGCGGCTAGCTCATATTTGGGCTGAATTTCCCCTGTAATGACTCTTTTTCTCCTAGAAATAAGGTGAGATATTCTAGTGGTATTATTTTTGAGGTTTGTAAGCCAAATACATGAGAAAAGGAAAAAATACTAACATCTGTGGTGAAACACGAAAACGTCTATTAAGAATTTACTTAGTTTCCTCTACAACACTACTTATGTATCGCCTTCGAGTAGAAAGAAGGATTGATAATCCGTTACCGATGTGACAGGTAAAATGTGATATTGTAATGTTATCATTGTCAACCTCTTGAAAGAGGTTTTCAGTTCATTTTTGGTCAAACGTTTGCTTTACCACACCGTTGACATTTTTATGAGTTTGGCGTTTACAATTTATATCTGCCATAGTATACAAAAAAGCACAGCAGAATTTGATGCTTCTAGAATGAGTATAGGTTAATTACAGCTTTCTGAGACGACATCATAACAGTGGCCCAGGTATGGTCCCTAATAAAAATCCGAACTGGCCTGACATACACATACAATCATATTTGAGGTATAGTGGTCAAATTCAAATGGTATTAGTAAATTCGTGTTTACCTTTGTTATAGATTTGGACTACATTTGAAAGAAAACACACACAATATTGATAGCATGTGGGCAAACCTTCGTATACACCGGAAGGTGAAATACAAAGTAGTGGTCATCATAAACAAAAACAATTCTTGACATATATGCCTAGGTAAATGATTTCTCAATGAATGTGGAATGTTGAGTTACGAGCATCTTTTAAAATAGGGAGTTTGGTGTTTAATTCTAGTGATGACTTACAGCCGAAACGTCCCTAATAGAAGAGCAAATGTCTCTGATATAAACAAATAATTTAGGTAAGGTAGTCAAAATTGCAAGTATTTCATGTAATTTCTGTTTGTCTGTCATTCAAAAGTGTTGTAAGATATGAATGATATAACAATGACAGGTTTGTTGTTGATTTTTGGTGTAGAAATCGAAATTCCTCCTACAATTTGGAGGTTTGTAGTTACAATCGGTTATTATGGAAAATAATTCAAGTTGAAATTACCATTCTGAATTGTTATCAAAAGATAAACATGTGTTTAATAAAAGAATAATGTTGTTTGTTCACAAACCTCGTAATTAAGGATCAAAGGACATCGTTTTTATTGTCTATGTCTGAGGAACGTCTATGAGTGGAACCTGAACGTCTCTGATCAAAACATGGCTTACTTTCAGCATCTGTAGAGGGCTTTTATGGGGATTTGACCAAACGAAATGCACTAAATTCATTATTAGTATCTACTGAACATTAACATTTGAACAAATGAGACCCCTGCGATATGTTTTGTTCAAATGAGATGAAAGTGAAGATAAGAATATAAAAATCTCTGCTTTAATGACAAAAACTCCACTTTTACTTTAACTTCCGTGTGTATTAGCTTTTGTAAACTTTACAGGAGGTAAACAATATTTAAGGAACAAATTAACACACACACACACAGTCTTCAAAAGCATGAAAAAGATGAAAATATATTCATTTGAATGTTTTTCTACCCTTCATTTGAATTTCACCAAAACAATGTTTATTTTAGTCAGAGACGTTCGCCAATATGTCACAGTTCTATCTAACCTTGAATAAAAACAACACCCTTGGAGATATCCCAGTATAATCGGGTTTGCAAGAAAGCTGATATCAATGACATTTGACTGAGATATATTGATATCAGTGAGTCACGTTTTTTAATTTTTACCCCTGATTTTCCCAATTGTACATCGTTCAACGTTTTCACCCAGTTGGTTTTTAAGTCAGCATATACATATTACATGAATAAGTGGGTTTTATCTTTTCATTACGTTTCGGAAATATTTTTCATATTAAGTAACAATAATGTGACATACCGTGCGTTGGAGCAGTGTATGGGGCTTACGGCTTATACGATAACAAGCTATGCAGTCCCCTGGAAATTGAATCTAAAGTATAATAATCTGGTCCAAAGTCAAAACAGAACCCAAAATACTTTGTTAACAATGACCCTGGGCCAGTAACAAGTTCACCCAAAGAATGATTTAGGTGACTATACATCAAAACAAGTAAAACACAGCAGTGAAAAGTTATGAATTTTTAAAGTTTCAGTGAAGCCAGTGGTCACTAGATGAGAAGACTTCAGCAATTTGTGACGTCATTCTAGACATACAGAAGATAAAAACAATACTAGTACTAGACATCACGCGTTTTACGCTATTGGGACATCACGAACTGTAATGGTCTGCCAGCTGCACAGAAACTTTAAGAATTCATAAGTTTTGAACGCATTGCCCAATTTTCTTCAAACCTCACTAATGCACTGCCATATCATTATTCAATCCATACATATTTTCGCGAACTTTGAAGAACATGTTGGTGACCTTTGTCTTTCATACACAGTTGCTTCCTCGCGGCAGGAACAAGACGGGAGAGACCGCGTGTAATGTCTTCTGTCGGTATCATCCCAGCGCCTGATCGTGCAACCATGGCAACCATTATGTCATATTGAGAACTCAGTATAGAAACTAACCTGTTTTGATCGGGTTTTCTACGGTGGCGGTGATGACGTAGAAGCCGGTCTCCTCTACTACTTTGTTGACTGTTATTTTGAACGCTGAAATATACGAATATAAATTCACATTACCTTTTGATGACGATATCTCTCTGAAAGCAACTACAAGGAAATGTTTCAACTCGGGGTCAACTTTATCAAGTAATATCAAATAGATTTAAGAATCCAACATCTTATCACCACGAAGCCCAAGCACCGAAGGTGAGAATATTGTAATTTGTGTGACTTGGCTGAACGTTGAAAAATGTTATTTAATAATCTAAACGACAAGAAGATCCTAGCAAGAAATTTCAGAAAACAAATCTGTCTGTTCTAGGCACTTCATAAGTTTTTTACTTAGAAAGAAACTTAGGAAAAACTTTTGAAGGTTTTCAGAATACCTTCCCAATTATAAAAGTGTATTGAGTTTAAATGTATATAAAACACATCAGTGAAAGTTTGAGGAAAATTGGACAATCGATTCTATACTTATCAATTTTCAAAGTTTGGAGGTATCATCGCTGGATAAGAAGACTACTACACCTCATGACGTCATTATGGACTAAATGCAAAGAGGGAGGAAACGAAACTTTAGCATATTTCCACCTCTCTAGCATAATGAAAGAACAAAGAAAATTAGAGGGAATGGTACTGTACTCTTATTTCACCAACAAGTCAATGAATGATGTGTACGTTTTATGAAAAAAAATAATTTTGTGGAATTCTCCTTTTATGTTCTTTACATTATCATCAAAATTGACGTCATTAACAATAGTAGTCTTCCATCCAGCAATGAGCATGATGAAGGCACAAAACTTTGGAATTGTAAAAAAAAAATAAATCTGAATCGATTGTACGGTATTCCTCAAGCTTTGGCTGATGCGTTCCATATATAGACCTATTGCTACTTTTACTAAATCCATATCATGTGTTATATCCATTCCACTACGAAATCGATATTAATCATTCATCCCTGTCAACACCGTGACGCCCAAAGTACGGCCTTTTATGTCAGATCCTAACTGATGGCGAAAAGGAAGGTGTATACATTTCAAATGAGAGAGAGAACAAAATAGATTTTTACAAAACAGTCATCAATATTTTTGAGAAAAAGAAATTTCCAACAAGACATTTTATCCCTTTGAAAAAAAAAATGTTATGTGACGAATATGACAATTATTTTGTATCTCTCTTCGTCTTCAAACACAAACACACACACACAAACACACACACACACACGAACACTTACCAAAGTGCTCATCAGTCTCGCAGGCCGCTGTCCGCAGTAATTGTTGTGATGCGTTGAATCGCTGTCTGCATCCACCACAAGCATCTAGAGCAAGCAAACAAGAAAAAACATCAACAACAGAAAGAATGAAAAAGGACAAAAACAAAGTCATATCGATTGTCGAAAACTACTTTTCTTCCAGCCAATTCTAATGTCAGTGTAACGGTAATAAACAGATCTTCACTTTGGCTACCGTGAGTTTTTCCACCCTTTGGCTATGTTTGGACACTAAAAAAAAAGAACAACAACTTCCTGTTTCGATGGGGCACACACAACACTGCATGGAATGACTTGTAATGTAGATACCACTATCGTCAAAAAATGAATAAAGAACAATATGCACTTCCGTTCTAAATATCCAAATGAAAGGTGTTCCCATCTTAACAAGCGCGTAATTATACCTCCAGACCTCATGTATTTTATGTATTTGATGTCTCCTAAAGAGTAAGCCAGGTTATGAAATCACTCTCAAGTATTAGCCTATTGCTATTTCAGCAATTCCAAATGTGTCTTGTTAATTGTGAATCAGGGATTATACCAATAGTCTGAGTGACTGTTACCAAAGTTGGCGTGTTTGAATTGAATAGAATTGAATTGAATGTTTGAATTGAATTGAATTTGAATTTGAATTGAATAAAATGTTGTTTTTTGCCCGTTGTGTACTTTTACAAGAATGCATAGTCAAATGAATATCTATTGTTATAACAATATTGCTGAAGAAGTAAATGAAATGAAATGAAATACACTGTAAGCTGAATTGAATGGAGTTGAAATGATTTCAAAGCAGTTGAATTGTATAATTACTATGCAAATATACTTATTTTACTTGGAATTCAGAATTGAATTTTCGTATTTTGGTTACCATATTACGGCAGGTTTTTTTTTTTTAAGGTATAGTGTTTACAGCATATTTTGACAATACATAATTTAAAAGTGGGAAATGCTCATGTAAATCAGAAACAAATTTATATTCATTGGCAAAAATAAGGTTGAGCACTTCTTGTTTCTCTCCCAATTCCCATGTATTTCTCTGCCTCAAATCTTTTGTTTTTGTTTTGCTTTTCATTGTTTTGTTATCTACATTGCAGAATACTTCATGTTAGTCATAGGGGTTGTCATCAGAGGAAATATACTCACACACACACACACACACACACACATAAAAACTACTTCTGACGAACTTCATAGATTTTACACAAATAAGGCCATGCATTTTCCACACAAAACCATTGAAACCGCCAGCTTTGTGACGTTGGTCACGAACATGAATTATGCCTTCTCAACCAATAAAAATGTAAGCGAGATGTAGCATCAAAATTTTTCGTACAAAAAAAAAAAAAATGCGGGAATGTTTTAACGCACCCCTCCTGTTATTGAGGGTTAAATTGTAAATCTTTCAAATATGACCTCGAGGATAAGGAGTCTCAGTGGATCGTTGGTATCAACAATGCGGGTAACATGATTTTGTGATCACTTCGGGAGCTTTCGAACAGTAAAGAGTATTTATATCTATATAATTATATTTATATATCTATATTCATATTTATTTCATAAGGTATGCCTTAGCTGACGTCAGGTCTAATGAAATCTCGTTCTTCTTATATACCAATGATATTTAAGCCTTTGATATGGCAGAAATATAGATTTTTTTAAAGGAAGGATTCATGAGTAGTCGATTTTTTTAAGAGTAGGAATTTTAGTTCTTCGCTTTCTGCGAGGCGTAACTCACGTGAAGACGATGCACGTGCAATCACTGTTTTAGGTTTATCATAAACAATCACAAACCAATCACTGAAAATATTTGGGTGAGATATATTGCTCATTTGGCATGGTTTGTGGGGTTTTTGAGGATATATACATCTTAAATCTTTGTAGTGTATGCTTTGTGTGTTGTTTCAGCTTTATGTTGAATGGAAATAAATGACTACTGAATGGAATATATATATATATATATATATATATATATATATATATATATATTATATATGTATATCGTCACTAGCTGTTGCCCTGGGCTATATTTTGGTTGCCCGATCGTGCAGCTGAAATTTGATATGAATTCTAATGTTTCCTTTTATTTCCGGTCAATTATTATTTTTTTTTTCGAGGGCACCAAAATTTCATAGACATGTACAGTGGCCCAAATGGGTCACCTGAGAAAGCATTATCATGTATGTATGTATGTAATTATATAGCGTATGTCAAAAAAACAAACAAACACACACACACACACACACACACAAAGCATCGGGACCCTCCGCAACGATAATCCAAGCACAATTTCAGGATGTGAAACTATAACGTATTATCCACATCTCACAGAAAACTCCACCCGATTTGCTTCAGTGGTCAAAGAGAAATGAGTTTTTCTGTAGAACACGTCAGTAATCCCTTCACTCCAAGTTCTGTCCATTGTGTTCACACATGAATATGCAGTTCGAAAAGCAAACAAGTGCAACAACTTGGAAGAATGAAACGCACGACATGCAGCACAATGATACACGCTTCTCTGTGACCACTTAACCTAACTGTGTGGGGTTTTCAGCAAAATATAGGTAAGATGATATATTTTTAGACTCTGAAATAACATTCCGACAGTTCAACCATATTGGAAGTTATCAATGCGAAAATGTGATTGTGTTTTTGCTTTTGGGGGTCGGGGTGGGGACATACTGTATATATATATATATATGTTCATCATTATATACATACATGATATTGTATATATATATATATATATATATATATATATATATATATAATATAATATATATATATATATTTCTTATTTTACCTCGAACACAGACGCAATCATCAGCAGCGCAGAGAGTTGAAAGCAGCGGGCTCTCGTTCCCAGGCTTGTAAAAGACTGTGCATGTTTCCTCTATAATGTGTTATTAGAAAGAAGTACGAGAACAACCCATTAAGATATGTCAAAAATTCAGCTTAATTCAGTAAAAAGCCTGCACGAATTTGCACGGGAAGCAATTTCTATTCTTTACAGCGGATGTCTCATTTTCGTACAAATACATAATACATTATATGAAGAGTTCCTTTCCGATTGTAATAACTTTGTAATGATGCTACTGCATTGAAAGTTGGTATTAGTTATGGATTGAATGTAATAAAACATGCTCAATTTGAGCTTCATTTGATATTACCTCCGATGTGGTTGCTATGGAGTTTTACATCCTGTTTTACCCCATTCACAACACAGAGTGCATCTTAGTGAGGTTAAAAACTTGAGTAGGTCCTAAACTTTAAAGTATCTTTTCTCAGTAGACACTTTTCCGAAGTGTGTAGGGCCCTACATTCTTTCCGTTATTTAGATAGGTTAGGCGAGTTCATATGAATTGAGTTATACATTATTTCCAGTTTAAGGCGTAAAGTCTGCTTTTTTCAGAATCTGCTGTTCACTAAAAATACAAGTCTGGAGACTTTTTGGTAATTTGTGATGCTGGGTCACATATATTAACAATCGTATCATGAAGCTCATACCTCCAACGTAGTAGTCGTACACATGAACAGGCACGGCTTGGATGTTTCCAACAATGCTATCTGCAATCACTTTAAAGTTGACGCAGAGGAGTTCATCATGTGGAATCTGTCAGTTGATAGATCGTTACATTGTCATTTTCGTTTGATTTTTATTCTAGAGTCATTTGTTCAGGCAGTACAGGCAAAAACACTTCTATACTATAGTTTGAAAGCAAGAGGTCTGAAGGTCTTGCGCTCACCCGAGAGTCGCAAGTTACCTTCCGTGCATTCTTGCACACTACCTTATATTACCTAAGAACATAGCAAACTTTTTTCGGGGGGGGGGGGGGGGGGGGGGGTGGTGGTGAGGAGTTGGGGTCAGCTTTAAGGGCCGCGGTTAGCTTTACGGGTCGAATCTTTTTATGCGATTTTGATTAAATTTCCATTGTTGTGCTCATACCCAACTTTACTTTTCCTTTGCAAACTAAAACTTTAACTGGTGCGGAATTGCCTTTTTATCTTCTCTTCGACTTGTGTCTTGTGAAATTGTGTAAGTTTTAAATGAGGGAGACCGCTTTATCAAGCAATTGTTTGATGATCATGGCAACCTCTGAGGGCAAAGAAAAAAATAGTAATAGTGCATGTATATGGACGTCTAGAAATAGTACTGACAAATAATGAAAAAAATAAGAGCCGATGAGATCAAAGAGGAAAAAAGAAATGAAAGAAGAGGGCTCCAGGAATGAGACCGTGATCTTGAACATGCTGGTGTGTGCGGATACGCAAATTTGTGAGTACTGCGATAAAATGCAAACGTGGACCAATGTGTTTGTGTGTGCACAGGTGGTTTGCGTCAATGTGCTTATTTTGACATAAATTGTATCATTAGCTTTAAAACTACAACTATAACTTAGACGAACTAGCTTCTCTTCTCGCTGTCATGCCATAGATTGTGTTAAAGGTACAGTTTACAATGCTTCGTGGTGCAGCATAACAATCCATGAAACTTATCCTACCGCGTCAGCGTAGAAGATCACGGATCGGTCGTTAACTTCGTACATTGCGATAAGGTCGCTACTGTTCGTGATCTGTTAAAAGATAAATGAGAAGGAATACATCTATTTAGCATGTTTCAATCATTTTCACGATCTCACAAATGGAATTACATAATAACGCTTTAGGGCCCTTTAATCGTAGGAATACCTCACAACAAAGCGACATTTCAGCTCACTTCAGTTTCAGTTCAATAAATTGTAAATTGTTAAAAAAAAAAGGAGAAGGGAAACATAACACCGAACAAAATTTCATCACCTACAGAGCAAGCTGTAAAACTTCTTCCATGGTAAAAATACACTTTGATAAATCTCTTACAGAAATATTTGCTCTTTTAACCATATTTAGTGCTCAGGATGGTGAACCGAAATGACACTGGAAATCAGTACAGATCTTCAGCACCTACCAGAGATAATCGCTGTCAGGCTTTTTTTTTAAACGCAAAGTTATAGTGCACTTAATCCACAGTGTGGTAATCAGTGCTGAGGTTGCTATCATTATGGAAACTACCACATCTTTAAACGTAAAGTTAGTGCACTTAATCCACAGTATGGTAATCAGTGCTGAGGTTGCTATCATTATTGAAACTACCACATCTTCGGAACAAGAGTTAGAATTTCATATTCATCTTGAAAGACCATGGGGATTTATTGTGGGCTGTCTTGGTTTGTTTTGTTTTGTTTTGTTTTGTTTTGCTTTTCCAGGCACTCACCTCTTTTAGGTCCTCAATCACAGGGCGGAAGCCAGAGTAAATTCCAACATCTATGATCCCCATGTGGGTCTCTTTTTCGCGGAGATACCTTGATGCATCGACAGCAAACAAAATATTCAACCACATTTACCTTACACAATTTGGAGAAGATCAGTAGGTCCAAATTACAATGAGTGAATTCACATTAATACATAATTATCTTTAAATACATAAATCACGTGTTCATTGAAAAACGGTTCTCTGTTCTCTGTGCAAAGACTGCATAGACGAAGAGTGAGCGATAGATGACACACACACACACATACATACACACATGGTTTTTTTTTTCCCCACAGAAAGAAGACAAAACAACTCCGTCCCCTTTATATAAAGAAAAAAAAAAACCCTCATGGGACAGCTACACCTTCATCGGGTTCATGGTGATTAAGGGTTTTTGACTGTGTCATGATTATCATATTGCATTCAAAAACGGACTCATCAACATGAAAACTGACGAAAATCGTCGGTATTTGGATCGATTGACGTGAAAAGGACTGAATATACACCTATTGAAAAAGACCTTAGCAGAAGAAAAAAAAAACTAGAAATGTCGCTATGGCGACTGGTATGCCTCCGCCAAAATGCATGATTCTCCTAATAGGTCTAGATAGTACATGTGGACAATGTGTGATTACATTTTCACAAAATTGGCAAAATAGTAAAATGACAAGTTTGTCACAATTGTGTTGAATGTTCACCTTCCATGACCTAGGTTTAATTGGATGAATAGGAGAGCATGTAATTGGGATTTAAGGACTTTAACTTGACTTTGACCCATTCATACGTTTATGCATTGAGTAATTTTCAAGGTATGGAGAAAAAGTGCAATTTCTGTATTGAATAGTGAATTGTTACCATTTTCATCTGGCCTTTGACCCTAAAATTCATAAGATGATCACTGTCAGGCAGAACACGTATAAATATGTAGTAAGTTTCAAGATAACTTGAGCCACTTCCGAGATATGGAGGAAAAAGTTAGTTCAGCACTTTCACTTGATCTTTGACCTTTTGACCTTTGAGGCGAAAAAAAAAACTTTCCAGAGAATCTCTATTAGGTTATACATGCATACACCAAGTGTTAAAAAAAAATCCTGCTGGCATTGCATAAATATAAGGAAAATAGTAATATTTTGAAGTGTTGCCCTTGATATTCGCCCCCTGACCTTTGACCCCATGAACCCTAAATTGTCTAGATAATCACTGCCAGTCAGTACATGTATATGTACTATGTTCCAAGAAGATACCTTGAACAATTTCCAAGGTATGGAATAAAATGTGAAGTTTTGATATTTTATCTTGACCTTTTGACCTTTGACCTTTGACCTCATGACCCCAAACTTTCACCAGAGAATCTTAATTGGGTAATACATGTATACACTAAGTTTCAAGAAAATATCTTCAGGCATTGCATAGATATGGTGGAAATAGTGAAGTTTTATATATTTGACCTTGACCTTTTGACCTTTGACCTTGAGCATGTGCACCCAAAAGTTGACAGGCACAACTTCACCCCCTAATACACGAAGTTTCATTAGGATACCTCAAAAGGTTAGTTTTTTTTAGTTATGCTGTCCACAAAATTCATTACGGACGGACGGACGGACAACACGAAAACATAATGCCTCCGGCACCACTTCGTGGCGGAGGCAGAAAAATGGATGGAAGTAATCTCTAGAGCAGAACCAGTCTAGTTAACATGTTGGGAAAATCAAAAGGTATATGAGTCATGGTCATTATTCCGTAGGTCCATACGATGCACTGTGGTCCTCTGCAAAATTAGAAGTCACGTTGCATTGTATCAATATTTCAGTACGGAAAGCAGCATTTCAGCTCTCACATCATTACAATTTACACTCTCTCCGAAGTCAAATACCTCAAGAAGAAGAAGAAAAAAAAAAGTCCCATCACTCTCTCGGGATCGTCGAATTTTTTGTCGGTTATAACCTTTCCCTAAACCATTTCATTACAACTACCCATGTTTGATTATTCATGACATCACAACCTTCAAAAACAAGACGACTGTAACTATTCTTACGACCTTTTTTTAACACCAATACACTTAAACATTCATGGGTTGAGATGGGTTCGCATCATCTGCAATTCGCTCTGAAACTCGAAGATTGACTGTAAAGCGCTGTATGAATTTTCCATATCATTATCTTGTTTATATCAAGAGAGAGTATTTATACTCACAATTATATTTGTAACATCATTATTTACTTTTATGTTCATATTAACATTCATTATATTATTACATCATTTATGGTTGTATAAATCATAATAGACAGTACTGATTCAGCAAGGAAGCAGGAGACCATCAGAATAAGCATGGCTTGACGGGGCTGACGGCCTTGTTTGTTCATTTGTTTTTATTTCCGAAACAGTAAGATTATATACAATACAAAATAACAGTATTGAACACGACATAGTTGAGATATGAATCAAAGGTAAAGCATGAGAACTTAATTGACAAAAAAAAAAAACTGACGTGGGGCAAATGATAAAATATGTGAAGTTGGATAACCCATTTCAGATGAATCTGCGCGATAGATCTGTTTTTTTTCCTCCATGAAGGCCATTGGGAATCGAACTAGGATAAAAGATGAAAAACATATCACATCGTCTACCCTGGACATGACTGTTCTTGAACAAGAAAAAGAGCTTCAGAATCTGTTCATTTTAATCAAGTGTAAACGACCTTTCTTTATTTTTTTTCTTATTTGTAAAATTTGGTTCTCACTGACGATGATGCATTATTATCATTGGTATTTTTCTTGTTATAAATCAAACGCGACGTCATTTGCTCTGCTTTTGTAGTGGCAGACTAGTGTCGTCCCAATAAATAACTCGATGTGCTGATCGGCTTTTCTTCGTCTACAAAAAGAATAATTAATTGTATAAAAAGCACTGAACACTTTACACAGCTACCTTGTGCAGACTGTAATGTCAATGTGCTTGAGGTTTCCTCCGTCCCTCACTTCCGAAGCGTTAACATTAAGTATGAACGGACACGTGGCCACGTCTGATGCCTCCGAGTTGTAGGATAATTCGACCTGCCAAGCAATGCAGAAGCATGGTAATACACTGCTTTTAGAATCGTTTGAAATGCTAAGGTCATTGTAATCACAGAAATATTAAGATTCAACATTTTACAGCAAGTCTTTCTTATGATGTCACATTTCAAAGAAATTGTGAAATCTTAAGAGAAATATGACACATCAAACTGGAATTGCTGAACGTTTACACAATACCGATACATACATATAATGTATATACTAAGTGTTTCAAAAAACATTTCCCACTTTTGATCATTAATAGTTCAACAACTATTCATCCGATAAAACTGTCATTGATATGAGTAATAGCTGAATAGTGTACAAGTTTGTTGGAGGTGATTTGAATGTGAAAGCATAAATCAGTTTCATTAAATCTAAGATTGATTTTGAAGTACAGTGTAAGGTTTCAGATTTTGGTCAAATTTTAACCCTCTGTACAAAAATTGAACTTTGCACAGGAACCAATGATGTGTATGTGAGAGTGTGCTGACAATGGCCCTTAACAATGGACATGCCTGAACCACCTGTTGACCAGGCGTCAGTCTCGCGCTCCCAGGCACATGAATGCTTAATCAATAATTCATGTGGATTGCCCTGGGCACTGCTAGTCTGAATTCATGCACGGTAAAGGGTAAAATGTATGCGCATGGAAAAGGTAAGCACATGTTTCCATGTGCTTGCAAACACCTCATTTCATTCCTGCTGGCAATCATTTTGAAATTTTGCTTCACATATCACTAAATTTGGGAGATAAATAAGCATAAATTATTTAAAATTCCTCATTTTAATACAACTGTCTACTAATTCAAATAGTCTGACAAATTTTGCGCTTTTTCGATAAAAAGAGATCATTTTTGGTAAAGAGTTCAGCAGCATTTATCATTGGGGCGATTTGTTTCACAGTACATTAATTTAAGACTCCATATACACAAGTGTATACTCTAATTGATTTCCTTTGCTTCCTGTCACCATGTTTAGGATATAACAGAAGGTAATCATTGTAATTTCGTTTTTCAGAAGTAGGGAGAGTACTATCACGACTCAACGACAGGATCGGCAGGCGTTTGACTTTACACAGATACGGCCAGAGGCTGAATAAAGACTAGTTGTGATATTGGAATTTCTCATGAATACATAATGAAGCATTCAAACCCTGGCCATTGTTCAGGACTATTGTCAGGGTGTTAACCACACACTCCCATACACACCCATTGGCAAAGTGAAATGTTGTACAGAGGGTTGAAAATAGAGCAAAATCTGGAACCTAACTGTGAAATTAATCATGGATTTCATGAAACTGATTTATGCTTTCATATTTAAACCACCTCCAACCAAATTGTACACTATTCAGCTATCACTCATATCAATGACAATGTTATCTGATATATAGTTTTTGAATTACTAGTATTAAGAATCAAAAGTGGGAAATGTTTTTGAAACACCTAGTATGTGTGTGTGTGTGTGTGTGTGTGTGTGTGTGTGTTGATAATTTGATTTGGTGGTATTTCTTTTTTCCACGTACAGCAACAAATACAAAACTATGAAAAGACGGTAGACAGAACAAGTCAATACATTGATATTCAAATCCCATATCGAAACTTCATTCACATGGTAAAGTAGCGATATTTTATATAATAGTCATGATAGTAGTCGAGATGACAGGGTTAGAAAACACATTACCTACGTGACGATGATACAGACACTGCTATAACAACTTTGAATTTTCGTTCGAAAGGGGAATAAAAACAATTATACATGTGGATAAGGTTTAATGCAACAATATTAATAGGACTGCCGTTATAAGCAAAGTTTTAGGAAAGTCGGGCCATCCTTTAAAAAGTTAGGAGGTGTTAAAGTTTCGGTGTAGTCATTGCTGGCTGAGAAGACTACCGCAGTGCATGACATCACGTATGTACAACGATACAATGAAAACTTATAGAGAATTTTACATATTTTCACTTTCTAACATATTTTCACTTTCTAAAATTTTTGTGAATACTTAGATTGGTTACAATCTACTGATATTTAAAGACTAATGTTATTCCCCTGCCTGCCTTTCTATCATAGGTAAGTCAACTGCTCTTTCATTATGAAAGAAAGGAGAAAATATGTTGAATTTTCTTTATATCTTGTTCCTAAATGACGTCACAAAGTGATGTTGAGTCTTCTCATCCAGGTGATCGATGGCTGCACCAAAAACTTTAAACATTTGACGCATTATCCGATTTTCCTCAAACTTCACTAAAATGCTTTATTAATACTGTATAGGGTTTTTTGGGCATATTTATTTGGGGTTCATTCTCCTTTAAAACTTACGTTTGCCTTGCCTACTCCATGTCCCTCCCCGATGAGAGTTAACTCTTTACCGATAGAGGGAGTAATCTGAAACAAAAATAATCATAAATGCTATTACATTGGTACACAGAAAGCGTATATAACGCATAATTTCAATTTGATGTTATGAACGAAGGCTTCAGTGCATATCGTGATCAATGGTGATTACAAACAATCCTTCTTCAAGGTGAAAATAATAGCAGTTAACATCGCATTCAAACATAGCATTTCTATTCTAAGAAAAAATAAAAACCCAAAATACACATAATATGGATTGCATAAACTACAGTATGCATGCAGTTACCGAGCAATCTTTCTTCTGGATTTCCAGGAACACCACAGCACCCTAATATTTCGTGATTTTCATTACTTTTTTACTCGTTTACATTTAAACTAAAAAGACTACAAAATGCGATGTCATAAAACACGTTCAAGAATGTTAGCCATTCAGAAGTGCTGAAATGAATGACGTGTGGGCTCTTTATTTTCTAACTTTACATGCACGGGCGTGCAAAAAAGTATGTAGCGAAAAAGCATAACAGCACGGCGTATACTCGGGTGTCCAACGCCCACGTATAAGCCATGGTGTGTAGCTATAGCTCTGCATTAGCCTACATTTGCAAGGAGTACAGAACATCCACATGTATGAGACGCGCGCGCGCAGCGCAAAATCCAAACAATCTATAAAATATATAGGCCCTACGCGGTCGACTATACACGACCGATCGAAGAGCGGCCTAATTGTATTGAAATACAAAATAAATAAAACTAATCTAAAAAAGGTCAAAGATTAAGTGAAAGTGCTGAATTTTATTTCTGTGTATGTTTTTTTTTATATCCAGTTTTGTGGACAGCATTTTTTTTAAGTTGAGGTATTTAAATGATATTGAAATAATGTATTTATGAGTGAATGAATATGTGTACATAAGTATGCATACCTCATGGCATTAATCTGCAAAAGATTAGATAATACAGAATTGTATTTATGTTTAAGATTTGCCAGTTATGAGCTGTTTTTTTATTTTTGGTAACACTGCTTTTAAGAAAAGTATTAATTCATTTTTTTTGGGGGGGGGGGAGGGTTGGATAGTCAATTTACTTTTTTGTTCTTCTTTTTCAACCTTCCCCTTTAATTTCTGTCTGAGAAATGTCATTTCTTCCCAGCCCAGAAGGCTGTTTTCTGTTTTATAGTATCTGTGCAAATTCTTTAATGATTTTTACCTGTGTGTCATAGTTTAAACCCTTTTTTTAAAGAGCTGCATTTTTCATTGCTTCTTGTCATTTCCTCACTCCAGCAGTTTGATAATAATGATTAGAAATGTATGTTTATATATGTTCTGTATATGTATGTTGACGATTTTTTATTGGTTTTCTGAGGGTTTCGTGGGAAAAGTGGGTTTAATTTAGAAATTGAGATTGTCTACGGATTGTGGTATGCCACTGGCTTCCTTGTACAGTTCTGTTGGCCTGGTTACCACCCGCTTCGAATTGTTATTAATGTTTGCAGAATGTTTTTTTGTTTGTTTTGTCCTGTGTTAATGGTTGTACGAAGGGGGGGGGGGGGTGATAGGATTCTTAATTTGGGGAGTGTGTGAGGGGAGGGTTTGGAGAGTAAAGGGATCTGTTTTGTAACTATGTCACTGTGATTATGAGTTTGTAAATTGTGATTTGATATTGTGAAATATACAAGGATTTTTACATGGTTTGTATTTTAATTCAAGAAATTTTAAAAAGTACAGTTATGAATATCTTATCATGATAATCAGTGGCACATAAATCTGTAACGCTGGATGCGTCTGGAAGGGATATAGGTTAGGGCGGTCCGCGGACTACAGTTATTTAGTTAACTTGACCAATGCCTGGCAGCCCTGTCAGGACTGGTGCATTCAGTGTTTGGGTATTTTTGTGTTATTGTATTGATTGATTGTTTTGAGATTTGTAATTGATTATGTATTGTATGTTTTCTGCACATCTACATACCATAGCCGTTACATGTACCAAAATTCAAGCCACATGCTCAAAGACTGAGGGAGTTGACTGAATCCAAAATATTTTTGTATTCTTCTTAGGGAAAGAATGCTGTTACCATTGGCAACACATTGTCAAACAATGACGAAAGATTAAGTTTGCACATTTATGAACTACAATGGTCATATGTACCAAATTTCAAGCCAAGTGCTCAAAGAGGAACATTTTGTAAGATTTTTTGAAATTTGCCGTTGCCATGGCAACGCACTATGCAATACTAACGAAAAAGGCGTCATGCACATCTTTATTTGATAGTGGTCCCACATGCTAAATTTGGTGTCAATTGCTCAAAAAATGAGAGAGCAGTTTAATCCACAACATTTGACAAGATTTGTTCAAAATTTGCTGTTGCCATGGCAACGCACCATGCAATACTAATGGAAAAGGTTGTATTACACATCTTCCTTTGATCCTGGTCACACACGCCAAATTTGGGGTTAATTGCTCAAAAATGAGAGAGTAGTTCAATCCATCAAGTTTTTGTGAAACTATGCCGTTACCATGGCAACGTATTACGCGATACTCGCGAAAAAGTTGTCTTGCACATCTGCCTTTCATAGCAGTCATGCATGCCGACTTTGGAGTCAACTGCTCAAAAAATGAGAGTAGTTCGAGCCACAACATTTGACAAGATTGCACATCTAACTTTGCTAGCGGTCACACATGCCAAATTTGGGGTCGATTGCTCAACAAATGAGAGATAAGTTCAATCCACCAATTTTTGGTGGAAATATGCCGTTACCATGGCAACGTATTATGCTATACTAACGAAAAAATTGTCTTTGACATCTACCTTTGATAGCAGTCATGCATGCTATATTTGGGGTCATTTGCTCAAAAAATGAGAGTAGTTCGATCCACAACATTTTACAAGATTTGTTAAAAATTTGCTGTTGCCATGGCAACGCATTATGCAATAGGCCTACTAACGAAAAAGGTGTCTTGCATATCTTCCTTTGATAGCGGTCGCACGTGCCAAATGTGGGGTTAATTGCTCAAACAATGAGAGAGTAGTTCGATCCATAAGTTTTTATACACTCTGGTATACATAGGTATTATGTTTTGCATCATGTTTCACCAATATAGATAATCTTGAGTACGCTGCAACTCATTAAAGTAATCTCTCCTGTGCATTATTTGTATAATAATCAATATTTTATTCAAGGAGGAAAATGTTGCTCAGAATTCCCACGTACTGAAAGCCCGAGGAATTCCAGTGATATGGTGGCATTCAGTCCCCGTTTAAAAACACTCGGTAAAGAAAACTACGTTTATTGCTGTCCTTTAAAATGTAATTAAGACATGAATACAAATCTAGCTCAAATCTGCTTCTTAGGATTGCATTTCACACCTCCCCCCCCCCCTCCAGACAATATCTCTCATGATGAACAGAAGTACGTTGTTAGCTGTGACCGCAATCCATCCATATAACTGCAAAGTCCTGTAGTTAAACATATTTACTATACAAATCGAATTAATGTTTTAGTACACCCTATAGAATTACTTTTTTTTTAAATCCATGCACGCTTATGTCAAGTGTAAAGTACAGAGTTGTTAATTTTTCCCACTTTCTGCTACTTTAGCCAAATGTTTCTGCTGCTTTTGACTGATGGGTAATCGCTTCTCTTTCCAAATTCAGTGTTCACAAGACAGGGTCCATTACTCATAAAATCATAAATTAGGGATTTTTCCATGTCGATATGAGGATTTCTAGCTCTTTCTGAATAGCTACCGAAATTGGAAAATATTCGATAAAGTAATTGCTCTCTGCTACAGATCAGTTAAGTATTGGCTGACCTTCGAGAGGAATTTCAATACTCACATAACTCGCACGATATAAAATTATTACGTAACACTCCAGTGCATCTGTTTTATTTCCAACATCATTAATACAAAGGAAACAGATATAATGGAAATGTCCTTCTCATGTAACTAGGCAGTGTTTAGAGTATAATAGGACGTGAGCGTTATTGAATTCGACTTACATCTTCTTCTTGCTGCACCCTCGCATTGTCATTCGTAAATTGGTACGTATCCCTCCTCACCCGACGGTCGTACTGCACGCGGCATTCAAGGTCGAGTCCGTCTTCCCTCGGACGGGTAGAGGAGTATTCGGCTAAAGCCTGCATCGCCACAACCGTATCCTATTGAGAGTAGAAAGTAGAGTAGGCATAATATATATATATATATATATATATATATATATATATATATATATATTAACCTTACTTATCAAGGAAAACTCTTCAGTGCAAGCTCTGGCCTGCAGAGGTGCCCAGCGGTGACTCTGCGAGTGTCATTACCGACTTCAACAGTAACTGTTGTACCACACGTATAATTAGAAAATCATGCTAGTCTTTTAATATCATGTAGAGCTGATCTATGTAGACCTACTCATCCTATTTTTTTCCTTTCTAAGTTTTGAGGCAATTATGAATGTGAGAAAGCTTGTAATGGGATGATTTCTTCTTCTTCCTCTTCTTCTTCTCATCTTCCTTGTTCTCCTGATAGTGCCTCCTTCGACCCTGAAGTTAGTTGGCGACTGTTGTCGCTTTTTGGTGTAAGCACAAAGAAATGCGGGGTAGCGGATGTAATGAAGATAACAGGAAATCAAAACTAAAAGATGAACCTACCTGGTGAGGACAGTGAGATGAAGAGGTGAAGGTTAAAGTGGACGTTCATGGCTGGGTGTGATATCAATAATTGGGATGGTGAACGATTATTCAAGGCTGTATATAGAAGTATAGTTGGAGAAGTATAACAGGTATATATTCTGGGACACTTCTCAAAATATACCAGATATTCTGATGAGGACGACATGTTCCCACACGGGAATAAAACCCTTCAACAAACCTGCGTCGACACGAATCCGCCCTTGTAATTTCCCTGATTGCTCAGCCATCGAACTATCCTGCCTGCGTAGTTGTAGTCCTGTCTGGTAATTTGGGCGAGTAAAGCGTAGGCAGTAGTCTCAATGGAAATTGCAGTTGCTCTTCTGCGCAGCCAGAAGGGGACGTTCTCCGCGTTGTTTGCTTCGTCTGGGTCCCAGTATACGGCATTGGTGTCTGTGACAAGGAGAGAAATTGGCTGACTTACTCAGCTATAGTGTGGTACGATTTCTAATTTGTTTCAGTTTTGGTGCTTGTTCACTTTTGATTTGGAAATATGACGCAATCCAACAACATTCTTGTTTGCAAGCAATAGCACGATCAAAAAGGTTGTAAAGACGCATTCATGAATTACAAGTGGATGAATTAAAAAAAAATTTATATTATCACAGATGGTAATAATTTTATACATAAGGGGTTTGGAAGTCATAAGTTCTAAACTTATTTTGCATATTCTTAGGAAAATTACCTTTGCTAAATATTATGTCTATATTTACAGTAATGTTATTGGTGTGTGGTTAATAATGATAACAATAATAAAAAGGCCTTCTTTACCCTGGCTAGCCTCCTCAGTGTTGCCACTGCTATACCAGAGGCCCCTGCTATTATTATTACCCTAGTATTGCCAGGTACCCATTTATACACCTAGGTCGAGAGGGACATGGTGGATAACTCTATTCTATCCAAGGACGGAAGCACTGTGGTTATAACATGAAAAACGTATGGGAATGACAAGGAGAAAGAAAAAAAAAAACTCAAAAATTTCATTTAACAATGGTCCTTCTAACTCTCATTCAATATACAGGATGTTTAGTTATAAGAACATGATTTGACCTGGCCACAGAGTTTCCTCTCACAGTCATACTAGGGAGCTTTAGATTTTGCCGACGGGGACGTTCAGAGGGGAAAAAAAAACCCGGTTTGAGTTGCGCAGAATCGTGTGCTAGCATCAAAATCGATCAATTTCTAGCTCGCGCGCCTGAGTTTTCATAACGCGTTCAGGGATATTTTTGCGTCCGCTCAGTTTACGACGTATAGAGAGCTACTTCATGCACCGATCATATGGGAACGCCATTTTATTTTTTATACATTGCCTCTCATCGTCGTCTCAAGCAAATCTAAAGTTTCCTATTGGCACAAACCCATGTTCCATTCGCGCATAGTCGTTGACTTTCACTGCTTACGTTCAAAAGACTTTGATGCGTTTTTCAGTCTGTCGTTAGCTTCTCTTGCACTTGCTATCAAGCTGTCGTTTGCTTCTGCAGCAACGCCACTGCTCGCCAGGGCCAGCGCGTAGGCGACGATGGCTTTGTCGTACACCCGTTGAATTTCTTGAATCTCCCCCTCCAAGAAGTTGATAGCACGACCAATCGCCGTGTCTATTTCGTTCATGTCTCCTTCCTGTACAAAGTGTTGAGACATTAATATTCTATGTCTTGAACAAAAGTAAGAACGTAATCTTCCAAAACAGAAAGAAATTATAACACTGCCGGTTAAATCCGTCTTGATCGTTGATATTTGTTAAGTATTTCTTCATGTTTAACTCCTTTGTCTCTAAGGAATTACAATCACGCAAGGAGTGTGATTCCATTGGTATGGTATGGTTTATTACAAATGCTCTCGCAGCCAAACGGTCGAATTGCAACATTTGCTAACAAAACTAAAACAATGCAAATTTGATTAAAAATCACATTTCAAACAATTTTTTACTATTGAAAAATGTTCAACTGATATATAATCATTCAAGGTTCAAGATTCAACTTTATTTTCACTTCCATCAAATAAACAAAGAAACCATATACATTGCATATGTACAGGATATTTGTAATACTTGAAGAACGTAATTTGATAAGGTACATATGAAAATGAGAAGTAGATGCAATTACATCTTTGTTAATATATACATAAAGCGTATAATACAAGTCAATTAAGGATGAGGATGGAAGTGGAGGGTCCCACTTAAGAAGCAGAGCTTGTACGATATGGGACCCTCAGAAAATTCACAAGACAGCAATATAAAACGAAATAAAACGAACCGATGTCGACTGACATCAAGGTGATTTGGAAGGGAAAAAGAAAGAAAAGGAAAAAAAAAGAAAAAAAAAGAGGGAAAAAAAAGGAAAAAAGGGGGGAAAACTACAGCACGTGCCATCGTGGACGCAAGCAAAGTCTATTAGATTACACACCGTGCGTGACGCATAAACACAAACTGAATTAAAAGAACCTAGGTACTTCCTTCCCTCATATTCTATTCACATCCTCCTCATCCCTCTCTCTCTCTCTCTCTCACACACACACACACACACACACGCACATCCCCTGTGGATTGAGTGAATGCAGCAATATTAGTAGAACGCATCTGTGAAAACTTGGGGAAAATCGGACAATTCGTTCATAAGTTAAGAATTTCAAAGTATCTAATCAGTCATTACTCGATGGGAAAAAATACTACAGTATAATATGTCACATGCGTAGAACTGTATAAGGATAATATAACGAGAATTTCACAAAATTTGATTTTTTGAAGAAAAAAAAGTGCACATTTCCTCGACTTGTCACAGACGTTTGTTACAGGTGATATCATCCATCCTGCCTTCTGACAGAGGCAAGTCAAGCATTCTTTTATAATGCGAGAAAAGTGAAAATTATGTTCAATTCTCTATAATTATTTTCTTTACATCATTCTACACATGCGACATCACAAGCTGTGGTAGTCTTCTCATCCAGCAGTGACTGAATAGAAACGTCAAAAATTCATAACTTTTGAACGGATTGTCAAATTTTCCTCAAACTTTCACTGATGTGTTCTACTAATATCGCCGCATTCACTCAATCCACATGTCTATGAGGATGGACTTGTCCTTGAAATGGCATCTCAGATATATACCTGGTATGAGTTTGATGGTCGTAAAATACCTTTCTAATTGAATCAGATTAATCGTGCATTGATTGTTCTCACAAAGTAAGGCATTGCACTGTTTTTTAGTCTTTCGGTTCTACATCTGTATTCTTTCACTACGCCTGAGGAGTCTGTCGGAGTTTTGCATTTCAGGAAACCAGTCTCTGAAGCGTTTGAAGAGAAACAGAGCAAAACTAGAGATTGTAATTTGTCATCACTGACAAATTAAGGTGATCCGATTTTTTTTAATCAATGATTTGAGTCATGATAGTGCAAAGTCTCAGCTACAACATATTAAAATCTGAGAGAAATTCACCGAAGCATAAGTAAGATAGTGCTCGATAAAGAGAGTCATGTCAATTTTCACATCTAAAAAATTCCCTCCCATAGAGATAATACGTCATAGCGAAGATAGAAAAAGAAGTACATATGACCTTTGACCCCACTTTGCAGAGACAAGATGGCATCTAAGTAAAAAGTAGTTATTTTATGAAATGATTCCTGTAACATGGTCTTTACGTGTGCAAAATATGGGAAAGATAGGACATGTATTCACCAAGATACAGGATGAAACATCTACGACCTTTGACCCTAATTTACATACCCAAGATGGCGGCTGATTAAGTAGTTGTTATTTTATGAAATAATGTTCGTGACATGAACTAAACATGTGCAAAATATGGTGGTGATAGGATATGTTTTTCTTGAGTTATTGCACATAAAGTTGTAAAAAGAAAGAAATATTACAATACATCGAAGATAAGCTGTAATTTCAACCAAGTTTTATACGTGATCCCGACAACGTATGAAAAAACAAAGGGCACACTTACGATAGCCCTACGTCTCAGCTACAACATATTAAAATCTTAGAGAAATTCACCGAAGCATAAGTGAGCTAGTGCTCGATAAAGATAGTCATGTCAATTTTCATTTCCATAAAAATTGCACTCCCATAGAGATTAGACGTAAACTGGTCAAATTTGACAAGGTTACCTTCAATCCATTTTTTCGAGGTGATGTCGTCATCTAATCAAAAATATGTAATTACATTAATGAAAGAGCATTTCATAAGCTACAACATATTGAAATTTAGATGAAAATTGGCCAAGGATAAGTGAGATACGCTCGAGTAAACTTGAAATTTGATGACGTCATTTTGAAAATTTACTTTTTTTACTTTATTAAGAAATTTGATATCTTTTAATCATTTTTCCAGCATTGCCAACCCATGAAATGACATGTAAAACTCATCAGCTTTCAGAATAGGTAAAGAAAATAGGGGGTCACCGTCCATCCTGACGAGTAAAATCGGTGTTGAAATTGGCGTTTTTTTGGCATAGTTGCACTGTTTAGCGCCATTGACGCGCGCGCGGAATTTCAACTTTGACGGGCCCGTATGACGTCATATTGAATCGGATCGACTTGAAACTTGGTAGAAATATTCATTGACATTTCGGACATCTGATCCGTGTGAAAAAACTGAAAATTTCTATTTCATATTAGCTGTGCGTGCGAATATGTGCGCGCGCGTACGCGTCCGTCCAATTTTTTCAATTTTTCAAAAAATGCTCCAAATGGTCTGAAACGTGTGCAAAAAAATTTTGAGCTCGATTTGAGCATACAAATATTTCAACGCGCGCGTACGCGCGCGTTTTGAGATAAAAATGAATTTTGAGAATATGAGTAGAATTCACTTGACTTGAAATATATGTGACGTAAATTTCATTGAAATATTCCATTCCATTAATGAGATATGCATGAAAATGTGTTTTCATATAATGACGTCATAGTGACGTCACGGTCGACTGATCACTATGATTTTACTTGTGCTGTCGTCTTTGCAACATGATACATATATGGTATAAGTTTGACATTGAGAGGCAATGCACTTTCTGAGCTAACCTCTGCACAACTTTTGAGGAGAAATAAAGAAAGAAACAAAGAGAGAAGAAAGATTCAGTACAGATACAGAAGGTGATCCGAGAGGATACTCGGATCACCTAATTAAAACATAAATCCTCACGTCGTTGGGGCAGATTCGTGAGTCCGCTCTGTTGCAGAGCAGAATGTGGAGGTAGTTTTCAGCTTGTCCGCGTGACTGCATACAACTAATGTAGAAGGCGCACTAGACAGTGAGTCGTGGACATGCCTTGTCTACTTCCAAACTGCTGTGTGTCGATACTTGCTCGTATGTTGTTAAGCAAGACACGGTAAACAAACAACTCCGCGAGTTTGGCAAAGTGAAATGTCAAGACTATTGGTCGGAGTCTTTCCATTGTAGATGGCGTTTCTTTAGGTATTGGCACAACAATGGCTCTCTTCCACTGAGATTGAACTTCTCCTCCCAGCAAAGATGTGTTGATGATGTCACAAAGTGGCGAGCCAACTCAACAGTAAGCTCATGAATCAATTCCTCGCAGGCACTCCATCAGGGCCACAGCTTTTACCAGCTTATCCTAGTTTCTTCAGTTCTGAGTACACATCCCAAGGCTGAACTTAATGAATTGTACAGGGATCAGAAGGTCTGACTGTCGGTAGCTCATTGTTAGCAAGTGTCAGAGTGTCCGGTCAGATGTAGACGAAAATAAAATGCTTGTTGATAGCATTGACGATTGATTTGTTATCTTCTGCATCGATTCCAGGCACTCGAATCTCACTGCTCGGTGAACATTAAGTGTCGCGATTTTCACAAACCTGTACCAGGCGCTTGGATTCTGTGGCTTGAGTCTTTGAATTCGATTCTTGTTATAGTCTGCCTTTGCGTTCTAAGTTTCCCTCTGGATTTTTTTTTTCTCAGACGAGACTAGTCTTTGCTCTTGGTGTGGAAAGCAACTTGTCTATTCTTGATGAGTTCCTTTATCATCAGGGTAATACGGGGTTTGTCTTTGCAGTGGACTTTGGATTCCCTGCTTTTGAGGTATTGTTGAATTGCATCATCAAGATCTTTTGTAGAAATTTTCACACTTGGCATTTACTCCACCAGTGTTTGTGACGAATGACCAATCGTGGTGGACTAACAATTAAATTCCCAAAATGTCGAGACTCTTCATCAGTCGAACTGTTTTGCGATATATCCGATTGTTGTGCTGGACTTGGTATCATTTGGGCTGCCAAACAACACCTGTATGGTCACTGTTGCCAATAGGATTCGTCAGTTCCACGGAAGAGTATAGACTTTGCAGATTGGTCGAGATTATGTCGATTATTTCCTCGTATAGGCTTCTCAACTACCTGTTTCAACTTACGCTGTTGCACCTAGAAAATTTGAAGTTCAGGTGAACATGATCAATGTGCTTTGGCCCTATATTACTTTTAACGTAAGGGCAACAACTACACCACGTTTTCCAAATCTGTTTTCTTTAGGAAAATATAGCCAGGAATTCCAAAAACCAATCATCATTGAACCACGCTGTCGCTCACTGAAACTATGTCAAAGTTCTGGTCTCGAACTGTAGTACTAAATTCATCGAATTTGTTTCCCAAAGACTGTTCATTGACCATGTACGCAATGCTACTTTCGTTCTTTCTTTCGTAATCTTTGTGACCTTTCTCTGTCCATCTTCTCTTTCCATCGATGTTTGGCGTGACGAAGTTATTCTAACTGGTATATTCCTGTGGATGTGTTTCCCGGCTCTTCGTCAAAAGCCAATCAACAGCCGGAAAACACGAAAGTCTACACAAAAATGTGATTTTTTTTTTTTTTAGGTGGCGTCACACCGTCACGAAGGTGACGCATGATGACTTATTTTCAATTTCCTGCGAAATTGGTCCCGAACTTGGTTAAAGCAAATCAAGAACAAAGGCAAATACGATGCCTATATACACAGAAGGTCACACAATGTCATGTAAAGCAAACACGCAGGGGTAAATCTTTATTATAAAATGAACCGTCGTAAAATCCTCGAGCTATATTTTTGCTTGCCAAGATTTTGCAGCTTCTCTCGAAGTTGCTGCCAGAGCCTAAGAAACTCCTTCAGTGACCATGAATGACAGGGAGTTTATATTATGGTCAAAGCGGAATTTGAGCAATTCCTTTGTCTTGAGACCATCTTTGCTTTTTTTCGAGACAGTGTTACTCCTGCTATAATCGGTGATAATATTAAGAAATTTACGCGACGGACACACGAAGGAAACACGATAGGTATAAGAATTTGCAACCACTCATGAAGTTGCTACTGGAGCTGGAGTGACCCAATGCTTATGCAATCAGAGCTGAATTTGAAAATTCCCATTATCTTGTGTCCATCTTTGCTCAATTTTGGGACAGTGTGACGTTTGCAATATACATCTCAAACACGAACACTTGTCAAAGGTGTCGCCAAATGCATAGGACGACAGGCCACATCTCTATTTAGGGAAGTGGCCCTCAGGACTAAAATCTTAAGATGCTATTGATATTGTCCAAAATCAAACAAAAATTAAGGGCTTTATCCCGAAATGAGTTAACCCCATTGTTAATTTTAGATATTTGCGAGTAAAGTTGGTAAAAAGCAACAAAAAATCGTAAGTAGATAATGGAATAATTTTGATCATAAAAAGCATTCGTTGTTATGTAACCATTGGAAAAAAGTGAAGGTATAACGGAAAGCTTTAATTTTGCTCGATCTACTGACGGGCTTACTTCAAAATGTATAAAAAACGGTGCTTAATCCATTTTGCGATCATTTTGCTTAGACATTACATAATTATTATATATTTATACATTGATTATACATGACTTTATTTCTGCACTAATTACACAAATACATTACAAGACGGAACCAAGTCTATTTCTTTGATTTCATGCATCAGCATCAGCAAAACCCATCTTATAAGGTTGAGGAGTAGAATGGAATAGTAATTTAAAATAGACCCCTCATGAAATCATCGTATCTGAATCAAACGAATAGCTTACTCACTGATAAACGGGTTGTGAAATGGAGGAAAGTATATAGAATATAGGATTTTACCGCAATTTCAGGTTCCAGAAACTGTCGAGATTCCAGGAGCGAAATCAGCACAGAGGCAGTCATGGATATTGGGCCTGTGACACCACCCTATGTAAAACAAAACAGAAGCAGATGATAATTGATCCACTGCTATTTATCTTCCCATCCCAAGCAGAGCCGTTGAAGAAACGTTCGACAACATTGCCACTTCTTTCTTATTTTGCTGCTTTTTTCATATGAGCTCAGTGGTCCTACTTCAGACCTTCTGTCTCCGATAATGTGTGAAACGAAAATAATCTATGACACTAGAAAAAAGAGAAGAAATTATGTTGAAAAGTCATTATTTATGTGCGAAAAAAGATATTGGAGCGACCGAATTAACCCTGTTCCAACTTGTAGTAAATCTAACAGTTTAAAGGAAAAGAAAAAATAATAGCATGAAGTTATTTGCCTTTCGACTGCCCATGCTTATAACCATGATAACAGAATAATTTTTAATCTTATGTATGCTGCACAGAGATTTTTTTTAAAGCAATTTGACCATCATTGTAAAGCTCAGTATAGGCACAACGCCACATTCTTCTTTAAATTAAAGGGACGGAACAGTTTGGGTTGAAAAGGGGCTTCAGATTTTCAATAATTTTTTATTATAATGAGAAACCTCTTATTAATACGAAAGAGCGTTTGTTTGATGAAAATTTGTTTTGAAATATCTGAGAAATACTACCATGAAAGCGTTAAATTACGATTCTTTTTTTTATTGATTGTGTGTAATTTTTGTTCATGGACTTAATGGATTGCACGGATCTGGGAAATATGTCCTATCAACAATGATTTTCTAGGACATGTCACGATTTCTGCATATACATAGGGTATTCTTTTCAGTATTTCAAAGGTAACGATCATTAAGTCTTTTAGAAAAAAAAACTGAATATAATCCATTCTGACATGACAACTTGAATGTCAGTCTACTCGTCCTCTTTCTACTATAATCGTTTCCATCACAGATTACTTAAAACAATATCATAAAGACTGTGTAATAAGTGCAGATGTTAAGCTTGTACCAAACACAACATTTAAAATTTACGTCAAAAAACAAAACTTGCCACTTGCCACTGAGATGGACAAACAGAAATATTCTTGAACTCCTTTCCTCGCTAAAAGGCCAACACCTTTACAAACAGTCACAGCTGTCTATAGCGGCCACCCAAGGGAGTCGAAGAAAGTGGCCGTTATAGACAGGTGGCTGCTGTAGACAGGATATCCAACTTTGTGTGCACTGCCTACATGTACAGGTATTATCGTTGTACACATATTGTAGGGCCCCTACTTACATGTGTACGTATGCACACGTGCGTTTCATGCATTAAACAATGCCGGTGTTTATGAAATTGTTGCACAGTTGCATGTGTACAGTCGTGAAGAAAGTGCATTATTATGATTGAATGAGTGATGAATGCAGCGGTGGCGACCACTGAACGTTTCCCATGTATGACCGGTGTGGCATTGCTAAAAAGCGGAAAAACACGCCGTATTATCAACGGTTCCATCGGGTTTTATATGGTCGATATATAGACAGGTTAAAATCTACCACGGGAACAAAATTTGTGGCCGCCGGCCGCGTTAGACAGGTAGCCGCTATACTCAGGGTCTTTAACAGGTCTTTTCTCTCGGGGGATTTTCAGTGGCCGCTAATGCAGGTTTAACTGTAATCATACTTATGCCATGTACAGTAGTAACTAATGAGTGCAGACAGACTTCTATACACAATTGCGATAAAGAGAAAAAGCCCGTTATTGCGTCGGCAGCGACAATATCCACTGATAGGAGTGTGGAGTCAGTAAAGGTACAAACGCCGGGAAACGTTCAAATCTCTGAAATTTCATCAACGGAAAATGTACAAACGTCTCGCCGGAAAATGTACATGTATAGCAAACTTTAGATTTTGAAGGAAAATGCGCTAACGCTGCCGGCTAATATACAAATCATTTACTTCAATGATATTACGAACCCGTGGTTGATAATCTCGATGTGTATTAAAACCGAGAATGGAGCTTTACCATTTTTTTTTTAATCCCGCAACGAATATTCACCAACCTTGGTAGAAGCCCCCCTCCCAAGTCCATAAACCATGGATTTTTTAAAAATCTTCTTCTTTAAAACCCAATAAGGTAGAGCTAACTAAGTGCTATAATATAGATATTAATGACTATAGTTTCAAGTTTGCTCATGGCTGATCCAGGTGTGCTCCTACACGGGGGAGGGGGTAGGGGAACAAAACTTTAGCCTCTTTATAGGGTCACAGGACCTCAGTTTGTTTAAATGAGCCCCTCCCCCTCCTTTTCGGAAGGGGGGGGGGGTTGTAGCCTCAGTTGTAACCTCAACGTCCCTATAAACTATGGATTATTTATCTCCTTTAGAACCAAAAAGATAAGCTTCTTGTAGGGGTGGCATATTCAAGAGATTTTTGGAAAAACAAATTCTTCTCTAGAACAGCTACTGTAAGTACATTTTATGAATGTAGTTTCGAGTTTGCGTTGGCGGATGAGAGCATACTTGAAGAGGGGGAGGATTTTTTTTTCTTTTACCCTCCCTTAACTTGGGGCCTTAGCCCCCCCCCAACAGTTTCGTTTTCGTAATGCACGTACGTATACTTGTAAATAAGCAAGAGTGATTCTAGGCCTAATGAGACTTTCACTTTATCATCTTAACTTCCTTAATCATCATTATCAGCATTTGTTCATTTGAACATCGATATTATAGCTAAACATGTTATGTAAACTTTAATAGAAAATCCTTATCTCGTCATGTCATCACATGGCTTTCTTTATCAATCACCTGATCACTGTCCTAATTTACATCTTTATTTTCACTAAGATCGTACATTATTGTGTTTATGATTTTTACTTGACATCTTTATTATGATTATGATCATCATACTCACGCTTTGTGACTATCATTTGACACATTTATTTGCATCGTCACGTTTGATCCACATGTGGGCGTTTTAAACATTCAATTCAAAACGCAGCGCAAGTAATGTGCAATTAATGGCCATCATACAGGTTTATTTTAATGATATATTTTATGAACTTGTTTGCCAATATGTATATTTGAGTGCTCGGAAAGAGGTGGGGGGGGGGGGGCAAGTCCAAGATAAGGTCCCCTCAGAAGGCAAAACTTCATCTTTGCTCAATATTGACATGTTTGGTATCATTTTGAAGCTTAGGAGTTGAAGTTTTGATTTCCATGGAGGAAAAATAATATTATGTAAATTTATGCAAATTTCAAGGGCTTAATTTGCATAAATGTGAAATACAGCGTTACGTATGGGACATTTTTAAAAATTCATATTTATTCAAAGGAAAGCAAATGATATTTGATTAATATGTGGACATAAGAAGTTCATCAAATGGTTTAACTTGGTATGAAAATTTAGGGATTATGCAAATGATTATGCAAATTAGCTCGTGTCCTATAATGAGATGTCCCATACGTAACAAATTGAGGTCATTTTTTTAGGTTTTCTCTGAAATTCCTAAGGTTATTTGAATGTTCTTTTGGAAAGTTCTAATTTATTGTTTAGAGAAGTTAAACACCATAGAAAAAAGAAAAAACAGTTAAAGAAATATGTTTTATTAGGCAATTAAATAATGTTACGTATGGGACAAATGCGTTACGTACGGGACATCCTCATAAATATTGCATGTGAATGCATGAAGCTGGCTGGGAGGGTCTCTCAGTACACAAATGGTCAATCATCCTGAAGAAAGCATCCCAACTTTGCAGCTACTTTTGAGTTATAGACACTTGAAACAATACATGTACTTGACTGAACAATTTTCAGAAAGGGGGAGGGGGAGATGGCAAAATACACAATGAAAATCAGCATTAAAGGGATGGTATAGTTTTTGTAGAAATGGGGATTCAGTTTTCAACATTTTACGAGATGATTGGAAACCAATTATAATGAATCATTAAAGAGCATACAATTCTAAGTCTAGAGGAATTAAAAGTTTATTTGATGGAGATCCAATTTGAAATGGTTGAGATAAAAAAAACCCCCAAAAACAAATAAAGTAAAATGAAGTGGTCCTAATAAAAAATGTGACCCGTCTTTTGTTAGGACACCACGTTTCTGGATATCTCAGCCATTTCAAAACGGATTTTTTGTCATGTTAACTTTGAATTCCTCTTAGAATTGTATGCTATTTAAATATTTCATCAAAGAAGTGCTGATTATCTTGTAAAAGTTGACATCAGAATTCCCATCTGAACCAGAACTGTACAGTCCCTTTAAGTAGAGACCTCTGATTTAAAGGGTACTGAAACCAAATACACAAGCAGATTAAAAAATTGCAGTTCAACTAAGAGTATATTGGGTACTGTTCACCACACAATGTAGAGCTATAGCTACATTGTAGCTGCATTGTATAACACATATGTGATGATAATGAAGATGTTACTTCAAATTAGTGTTTTTTTTGTATCATTTTTTTTTATTTCAAGTGATAAACAAATTGTCTTTACTAAGTTTTCAGTAGTTGCCATGACAAAAATCATGAGTATACATACCAAGGAGTGACTCGAATCAATGACCTGATTGCTCGACAGACATCATATATCTGCTCGATTACTGAAGTTCCACGCAGCAGGTATTACATATATATTTATTAAAATTAATATTTCTTGTGTCAAGTTGTTTTTTATTGAAACTGAATGGCAAACTTCATCAATGGAAGTAAACACTTTACTATTCTATTTTTTAGTAGTAAATATCGTGATAAAAATACAGGGTAAACATACTCAGGTTGGTCATAAAAATATAGAATATATTATTAAAGATTATGATGGTAAATATTTGGGGAATATTGTTCCCTTGACAATCTGGATCAGTATTTGAGTAATTTCAACTGATTCTACCTCAATAATCATGCAAAAAATTGTTTATAAATGGGTATTTTGCAAAATTATTTTGCAAAATACCCATAAACATGGTTCTCCACACACTAAACGAATGGGGACAAAGGGCATGCATACTCAGGTTGGTCATAAAAATATAAAGATATGATTGAATATGATTATGATGGTAAATATTTAGGGAATATTGTTTCCTTGACAATCTGGATCAGTATTGAATAGTTTCAACTGATTTTACTTCAATAATTATGCAAAATACCCATAAACATGGTTCTCCACACACTAAACGAATGGGGGACAAAGTGTCCCATACGTAACTGTCCCATACGTAACACGTCATGTCTGTCTTTAATCAGGACCTGTAATTAGAGCTTTTTGCCTCATGACATGAAACCTACCTCTGATAATCTTGAGTGTTGTGACTTTCATCACAGTGAGTTACAAGTTGTAGAATAATATACTTTCAGAGAGTTTTGCGGTTGAAAAAAATGTTCAAAAAAACAAAATTTTTCTGGTCCCATACGTAACAGCACATATTTTCTCTTCTAGAATATAATTGTGAAGGTCATTTTTCTCAATTTTTAACCTGATTATACTTCTCCTAGATATCAATCACCATGATAAAGTTGAATATGATCAAAGGCCATTAACACTATTTTTCAGGTCATAAAAGTCTCTGAATGTCCCATACGTAACGCGCGCGTTATCTTGGACTTGCCCGGGGATAGGTGGAGACATATATGAATAACCATTGCTGAAAATGTACCCATTCGATGAACTAGAATGCGCAATAAATGAGAAATCGGTTGCCCAATTAGTCATTTTGAACGAAGAAAATATGATTTGAGTGACGCTATTTCATGCCTGAGCAAATTTTGCGAAAATGAATCCTTCTAATAGGAAATTGAATGACTGCACAATGAAATTCGCCACGAAAACCTGTATTTGAATTAAATTCACCTGAACATTGTAACTCGATTGTCTTGCTCTGACGAGTATGACTATATATCATTCAAAAATAATCATCGCCTTTGTATTAATACAAAGATATGCTTGCACTCACTATACATTTTATATGATTAAATTTTATGACTTACCATCATTCCCTTCCATCTGACGGCTTTATTCTCTACGAAAGAGCCATTGGCCGCTTGGTTTTCTTGTATTAACCACTTTACGCTCCCAAGAACATGCCCCGGCATCACTGGAGTAAACTGGTTTGCCTGACTGAACACTTTCACTACGAAAGCGGTGAGCCTGCAAAAACAAGCAAACAAAAAATTCCGAAGCCGATTTGGTTATAAGGCAGGGGCCGCGGAACGTTTGTGGGTGTGTGTGTAAATGTGTGTGTGTGTGTGTGGGGGGGTGTTTTCAGGGATGGTATAGATAGGTTTAAAAAAATGGTCAATAATTCTTGATTTGGATTTCTTTCTCATTTTACTGAAGCATGATGTAAAATGTTTAAGATTGACCCGTTGTTCATGATTGCGCGATTCACAGCATACTACAGACTGCTTCTAATATCAGTGTTCTTGAACCAAGAACACTTGAGAAAAAGCGAATTGCTCCAAAGTTTGTGTGCTAAAATAAATTGTTGGTATTAACAGCCTGAACCTCGTTTCTGTCTCATTTTTCTAACTATATAGATATAGATTTATAGCTATACATTTACATAGATATATAATAATATTCTAAATTCATTAGTTGACTTCAATTATAAGAAGCATACCAAACAGACAGTCATACAACCTCATTTAGAAGTTTTGGAATCTCAAAGTTCCAACTATTTTTGCGCCACGGTGATATTATTTGCTCCTACACTTCCTAATCAAATTATTTACTAGTAGTTACCATGTGCTCCCTGCACGATTTATGTGAGCGGCGTAGGCACCATTGCTCTGACGGAAAGTCAGCTCTCTGTCAACTCCTGTGATTAAACGATCAAGGACACAGTTACATGTTAATCCAATAAAACAAAGCAGAATATATCAGAACAAAACAAAACAAAACATAATAACAAAGTGTCAAGACTTAAACTGGACTTTGAGCACATCCGAAAAACGCATCGCCATCCATCCTTAGAAGATTATTTGAAAGGAAGAGTTTTTGAGGTAAACTAGTTTTTTCTTTAGTTGTTGTCTGCTCCGTCAACCACTGAAAAAATGATATAAGATATAAAAGGAGGCACACACTACTCTGTTTGTAACTATTTTGAATTCTAATAGATAATCGATTAAAGTGAACAGATTATCTGTATACTTTTTCATGTATTATGAACCATTTCAATTGCAAAAAAAAGTAACAATTGACGTCTTTCTTTTCCCTTCTGTTTCATTTCTTCCACAGAATCCATCGACCATCTCAGGCCTCTGGCTTGGATTACAAATGTGAAATGAATCTCTGCTAATCATTTATAATACATGAATAATGTATTCTCTTCCTAAGCTAGATCCACGCTGAATTCATTTGGCGGTGGTTCAAGTTTCATACTTTATCATTTTTTGTTACTCCTTTTAGATTACTTGAAAATTGTTGGAGAGACCTGAGCTTGACTCTTCTATCATTATTATTTACCCTGTGATACGAAGTCATGGGACTTCCTTTCCATCTCACTGGTTTCTGCACCAATAACCCGAAGGTACTTGGAGACGTACAGCGTGGGACCGAGTTTGGCCACGGTCTGTTCTCCGCACCCGGTAGGGAGTCTAATGAGGCCCTCTAGTCCTTGTATTGGATCAGCGGCTATCGTTCCCAGTGGATCAGCTACAGGAACGAATTCGGCAAGAATTATTATAGTGAGAATCTTTTCGACGAGTGAAGTGGCCGTATCAGAACTATTACTCGACGAAGAAAAAAAAAACCCGCCTAAATCCCAGTTAGTGATAGGGTTAGAGTAGAGTTTAGAGTAACAGCTATAAAGGGTTAGAATTTGGGTTAGGGTCAAGATTAGGTTTTGAAGGAAATTGGGGTGTTGTATCATTTTTCAGCCCTGTGCCTTAGAAAAATGACGCACAATGATTAATTTACCATATACATTGTACAATGTGACGTCCCCCATCTTCTATTTGCAAACTAAAAAAAAATGTTTGTCATTTCACATTCATTACATGTGAAAAGGAGAAAAGTGTGTTGCCAAGCGTGTTATATCGTGATAGGCTTCACAGTTAGTGTCAAGTTTACTTCAGCCGGTATATTTATAGAGAATATGCCACTTTAGAATCCTATAATTCTAAATTTTCTGAGATTGGGTCTTGTCAAGTGCTGTGGTTTAATAGATTGATTCGTTCAAAATCAAAAAAGTATTTCTATTGTGAAACTTGGTACGAAAAAAATGTTTTGGGAATTTCCGACTTGTTGAACCCACCACTCCCTGGTCATAAATTATTCGAAGAATTGATTTTAGATTTTGATATTCCCCATACAGACAGATGAAAATTCAATTTCTTATTAAGGAATATTCCTAATGGATGGTTGGACGATACTGCATTGAATAATTTAGATATTTGTGATTCTTTGGTTATTATTTTGAATGCCCAGAAAAAAAGTACCCAAACATGCTTACAAAATATTAAATGTGCTACATGTCCCTGAGAAAAGATATGAATATTGGAAAAGTCAAATAACAGTCCCTGATGATATCATTTGGGATAATGTACACAAGATTAATTTTACTTGCACTATTGATACTAGGTTACGCTCTTTTTATTTTAAAGTTTTTCACAAATCCATAGCTTTGAATGCTTTTTTGTATAAAATTAAAAGGAAAGATTCTCCAAACTGTACATTTTGTGGGAAAATGGAAGAGACTATGGTTCATTTGTTTTGTGATTGTGAGAAGGTTGTACCAATTTGGAGATATGTAGTAAACATAATAGAAATCCACATTAATAATTTTGAGCTCTCCAATTTTGAAAAATTATTTGGTTTATTATCAGATCAGTTTTTAACATACCTTGTATTAGTTGTAAAATATTGCCTTTATATTTGTAAATTTAGGAATGAAGTACCAACTGTTGATTTTTTTAAGAGTTTCATTAAGAAGCAAAAAGAAACAGAGTATTATTTAGCTAAGAAAAGAAATAAGCTTACTTTACATTTAAAAAAACATAGATTTGATTTATGATATGTTTAAATGTTACTTTAAAATTGTTTCATACCCCTTGGATTAAGTTTATTTCATACTGTGTATTGGTATGCTGAATACTTGTCATTGTATTTTGCTCATTGGAATCTCCATGATCTGTCGCTGATACAAAGTACAACCATGTGTAGTACTACATTGTAGTCAGTGAATTTGCCGGCCCTCTGTCTGGCCTTTATGTTTTCTCCAGCTTTGTTGGCGCGCCTTGGATATGAATTATTTGCTCAATGGTTTTGGAATTTTTTTGGCTCTAATTTTTTTTTTTTTTTTTAAACAGTCTATAATGTAATCTTTTCCTGTCAGGGATCTCCAGGTCTGATTTAGGCTTTATGTAGTGGTTTGAATTACAATGCTAAAGATGTCTCGAGATGAGTTGAGAATGTGTAGTTTTGAGGGATGATTAGATGAGAAAATTTTGATTGTATAGGATAAGGTGTGACTTTTGTCGTTGAGTAAGAGGGTATGGTCCTCTTTCAGACCTGGGGACCCCACTGGGGGAGCCATTCTCCCTGGGTGTGCTATGAGACGGGGGTCTTTGAGGAAGCTTTGCCTTACTACTTATTGATGAATCATGGTGGTTCTCTTTTTATATTATCTCTGAATTGCTCTTGTCACTTTTTTCTTTTCTTTTTTTTCTTTTTCTCGTGTTTGCTGATTGATGATTATTTGTAAATATTGTGATTTTATGTGATTTCGAAATAAAACATATAAATTAAAAAAAAAAGTTTACTTCAGCCGTCTAGACTGGAAGACCCCGATTTTCCCTCTCAGGCAGCCAACTATAATTAAATACATAATGCTTGTTCTATGTAGATTCTTAGAAATACCCACGGAAGTGGGTATGAATTTTTTAGTGCACGTCACGAGCCTTCACCCGCGAGTCATACAGCCGACGAAACATACAACCCAATTAAGAGTCAAACATCCCACGAGTAATACAGCCCAGGATTCCTAAAGCCCACGAGTCACTGAAAAGGACAAGCCCATGAGCTCGACATCAAGTAAAACAGGCCCACCAACTACTGTCTGCAACTGGACACTCGGCATTCAAGGCCGAGGAGTCCGACACTTGACAAAAACACGCCCATGAGCCCGAAATTATACATCATGTACATTGCGGACCTTCAAGTGATAACGCAGTTCTCGTATGGCTGCAGAACTTTTGATCTTTATTTGATCTTTATTTATACACAAATGCATAGGAATGTTTGAAATCATGCTGTAATAGAACGATCTCGCATGGGTAACAATGAAAATGCGAAATATTAGCCAAAAAAAGCTTCGCCGCGGAGATACTACAATCTCAGAGGCTTCAGTAGTGGTTGCTACGTGGTTTTTCATATACGATTCGGTCATCACGTATTTCCAGCGTTGAGCATGGAGGGCGCTTCAGGAGTAAAAGTCGGTACACTGACTTTATTATTTCACTCTTTCCATCTTTAAATACTTCCAAAAATAACTCATTATCCCGGCAAATTGCGTCATTCTGACACATTTCTTGGAAGAGCTTTCAAATATATTGCTAGCAAATTTGAATTGGTGCAAGGTGAATTTTCAGCCCTTACAAGTAAAGCCTGTCATGTTTTAGCTCTAATGTATGCAGTGTCGCACTCGTAGGCCTCCTTTGCCCAGTATCGGGCTCATGGGCCTTGTTTGCCTAGTGTCGAGCTTATGGGCCTTATCTACATAGTGTTGAGCTGGAGGGCCTTTTTTGCCTAGTGTCAAGCTATTCAGTTGTATGACTCGTGATGGGTGTCGAACTCGTCGGATGACCCCAGGATTTTGACCCCTATCAAGCGGTTATGGAATGGAAGACTACTAGCGTGCATAAATGTAGGCCTACGTACAAGCAGAGTAAAGGTTCATTTCGTTATAATATCAAAGTAAGAAGTACGTGTTAGGAAAGTGCTGAAAGTAACTTAAAGTTATATGCAACGCGACGAAAAGCTAGAGTGCATCATTCATGAATTATGTAAACTTGTTAGTGATGCCATGAAAGGCCGGTGTAACACGGATAGACGGAACGTCAGCAAATGCAGCTTGGTGCCACAGCCGTAGCTGCCGATGGTCTTTTACAATTGCAGTAACCGGAAACGAAAAATTATGTGAAATAAAAGAAGAAATTCTAGCTATTTGACTCACCAATCATGTTAACTAGGCACGTCTCGGTATCCATGATTGAATCGCGGGGAAGAGACACGTTCATTTTGAAAACTTGACGTCCTCTGGTGGGGCGATACGTATCGTCAGCTGTAAAGTACATAAAATAGATGCATATTAAGGATGTTTCTCAGTTGAGTTTGTGCGCATCCTAGCTGCGCAGGTCAGTGACGTAACAAAGAGCGTAGAAGCGCACGCACTAGTGATGCGCTGAGCTAGCTGAGCTGAGCAGCTGCTAGTAGATCGAGCGAGAGTGTGGCATGTGTACGTACGGATACCCGACAGCTCCCCACCGCGGCCGCGCCGGGCAGCCGCGCTGGGCGGCCTCGCTCGGCTCGCGTGCCGACTGTACGCGTTACAATCTGTACATACCACGCAAAGTTCAGCGGTCCGAGCCGCATATACATGGTCATTGTAGCACAACACTGATTGACGGAATCGCGAAGCTTGGAAGTGGAACAGAGTTTTATTGTTTCCATTTTCCATTGTTTCCATGTTTCCATTTTCAATCCATAGATCTGTTTTGTGACATGAAGTTCATTATCCGGTCATCAACATGGTAAAGTCGAGTGCTAAGGTACCAAGGGCCTATAGGCCCTAGTCGGGGTCTAAGGCTCACTAGTCTATTGGACTAGGTGTTAAAACAACAACAACAATAACAACAACAACAAAACAAGCATAAGACACACATTTCATCTTTAGGTCTCGCAGCTAAAACAATCTGAGTGTCTCTGTTAAAATCTAAATAAGATCTAAACTTGTCATTACATTTGGAGGACCGTCAGACTAATGCCAAAACTCATATTTCCTTATATTTATTCTTCTTCCTCCATTATCACTTTTTGTACATGGTTACAGCAAGTGGGTAAAACAAACAAACAAGCGTGCATATCAATAATATGGAGTTTTCCACGCTTGCATCCACATAATATCATTATGGCTGTGGAAGGGAAATGATAACAAAAACGCACATGGACCTTTCTTTCTGAATATTTTCACCATATCACTGCAATTGTGACATGTTTTTTTGTTTGTTTTTGTGTGTGTTTTTTTTTTTTTTTAAAGAAAATGGGGTTTCGAGTGAACCGCATTAGATTCATGCATCCTAGCAGGGTATATCCCTGCATTGGTTCCTGACCAGATTTGGGGGTCTTACGATGATTTCTGTAGCAAGGAGGCTCTGTTAGCACTAAAACGAGCACATGAACCCCCCCCCCCCCATTTATACAATTCTTCTGCATTAAATAACCCTTCTTCTACAATTTGAAAAAGTTTCGTAAAAATGACATGGGTTTTGAATGTACAGCATGACATTCACGAACCCCACCTATAATCAGGACACCCACGAGAGGTTTATAACCAGATTTTGGGGTCCGGTGAGGTGATTTCTATCATCTGGGGATGCTGCCAGCACAAAAATTAGGACATGAACCCCCACTTTTTATTGTTTTTCTGGAATTAGTAAGCCTTCTTCTATAATTTGGCAAAGTTTCGTGAAAATGACATGGGTTTTGAATGAACAGCTAGCATAAGTTTTATGAACCCACTTGTCAGGGTCTCCCTGCATAGGTACTTGACCAGATTTTGGGGACTTACGATGATATATGTCGCATGGGGGCGCTGCTAGCACAAAAACGAGCACATGAACCCCAACTTTAAATTATTTTTCTGGAATTAGTAAGCCTTCTTCTACAATTTGGTCAATTTTGGTGAAATTGACATGGGTTTTGAATGAACAGCATAAGCCTAATGAACTCATCTTGTCAGGGCATCCATAGGTTCCTGACCAGATTTTGGGGACTTACGATGATATATGTCGCATAGGGGCGCTGCTAGCACAAAAACGAGCACATGGACCCCCACTTTTGATTGTTTTTCTGGAATAAGTAAGCCTCTGTCTACAATTTGGTCAAGTTTCGGGAAATTGACATGGGTTTTGAATGTATACAGCATAAGTTTTATGAACGTTGAACCCCTAACAGAGAACGTCGATGAGAAGGATTTGAGGGATTTCGGTGTTTTCTGCCGCGTGAGGGCGCTGCTTGCTGAAGAATGAGAGTGTAAACCCTAACTTTAAAACCTTTTTCTCGTTTTGGGTACCCTTTTCTGCAATTCTTGCAAATTTGGAGAAAATAACGTGGATCTTGAAAGAATTATGGGGATTTACGTTGGTCATTGCAGATTTTGTTGCCAATCATGGTCTTGATCATGTAACGCTATCATTTTGGTACAGGACGGCAGATTAGTCATATTCTTCAAAGTCCCGTAGAAGAAAAACATGGATTTGGGCTTCGGATGGGTCAAAGTTACGGTACGGAAAGTTTCAAGAAAATGACATGGATTTCACTTTAACTGAGGAACGTCCTTAAAAAGATGTTTCTAGAAAATGTATGCTCCATATACAAAATGATTTAGATTTTTTTTTTTATTGAAGCAAAGAAGTAAAGGAAACACTGAGCAATGGATTGAAGAAATAAAATGAAAACCACATGACTTATCATCAATCCACATGACAACCTTTTTCGCAGATCAATATGAAGAAGGTGGGAAGTGTTTGTGCATACGGGCAAGAAATCCTTAGCTCTGAAGCAAGAATGCTGTACATTTCATTCCAACAACGAAATTCGAGTTCCTAATTCTTTATGACAATGATTTTGGAAGAATTTACAATATTGTAACTCTATGGACCTCACCACGGGCACGAGTGCGTCTTTTACTCTAGTGTGATGGCATAATGAGACTGATGCGTATTTATGCTAACTTAAGCTCCCCCCCCCCCCTCCCAACAAATAATAGGCCTACTCATAATAACAATAATAGCTAGTTCTTACATAGCGCATTTCAGACGGCGTCTTACAGACCATTAAAAACCCGGTCACTGGATTCAACACATGTACAGTATTTCTAACAAGCGCTGACAATGCTCACTCTCCACTGCCTGGGGAGCATTCCAGTCTGTCGCCACTCACAGGCGCGCATGCTGTTCAACCAACATTAACATTATCATCCTAACGGGCACCTATCTATACTCCTTGGTGGAGGGTAGCAATGTGAACAAAGCGCCTTGCTGAAGGGCAGACGTTTCAAGCTATACGTTGGACTCGAACCCACGAACCCATCCCATCAATAGCAACTAGCATGTAGCTCATGTGATTCAGAGACGAGCTCTCTCTCAAGATTATCTGCACAGCCATAATAACTTTAAGGCTTAACATCAAAACAAACACACGAAAAACAGTACATGATTCAGTGTTTATGTCCGAGCTAATTTTCGATCTTTGCGGCATTGATATTATGAGAAATCACTTGAATATAGGTATACGAGATTGGCACATACCGCCAATAGTCGCGGGGGCTTGCGTAGTGGTACTACTTCCCTCATTCAGCAGAATGTCGCTGGGGTTAATGGTCAGAGATTGAACAGCTCTTTTCCGCACTCCTTGCGCCTGATAGGAATTGAAAAAAAAAAAACACGAAAGAAAAAAGTGTGATTGTGCACAGAGTAACTCCTCATTGGTGAACAATTTGGAGGATGACATGGCGCTCATTGAATCAAAGATGACGGTCACATGATAAATTCATCCTTTTATACATTTAGGACGAATCCCTCTGCCTGTGCAATCGCCACAATCCTGATATACATTATCAGTGGCACCTTAGGTCTGTCACTGGCATGGGAGAGTAATAGGGACAAAAATAATAATCCAAGTTATTATTAATACTTCCCCCACTTAAAGTCTCCGCTGGTTTCGAGTGCATGGAAATATATGAAATATCAATCGAATATCAAACTAGACCGACAGTCAAGCTGTGGTGAAAGAAATCAGATTCTTAAAAAAACAGAGATGGAGCCAATATGTTGGAATGTGTTCATCATAGCGCCAAATTGTACTACGCTGAAATTGTCCCTCGAGCACTTACTTTCCTTGTGATACAAAATACCGTGTTTTTGCTTCTCCAGTGGAAATGTTCAACTCTCTCATTGATCTTGCGTAATGAACAATTGCACAAACTATTTCCGTCTTTATCATTCTATCCATTTATAACAGACACTGATATAGGCCTATTCAGATATTCGTTACTTTCAATTGATCTGTACAGGGGCGGATCCAGGAATTCCGTAAAGGAGGGGGGGGGGGGGCGCAAACAACATTTCTTGTGCTACTTCCGGGTTCATCTCATTTTTTTTCTTCTTTTTATTTCTCTTGTTTTCACAACAAATAAAGATGGGGCGCGCGCCCGGTGCGCCGGCTCCCCTCTGGATCCACCACTGCCTATAGGATGTATGTTACCCATGCAATTCGTGTGGAAAACTTCATGAATGAAAAGAAAAATGCAAATCTATAGCTGTCGAAACCTACCACGACTCGGAGTTTCTTTTCGACCTTGTCCCTTGCACTGCCAAACCTCGCCCTCGCCTCCACCCTGATCGGATGCTCGCCCACCTCAATGGGTAGAACGAGGAAGGTGGTGGTGTTGGCATCGTTGGGACGGACAATCAAGGTTCGCTGTATGGCTCCCCTCGTTCCGTTTCCGGCACACAAACCATCCGGAGTGGAGAAGCTTACGTCAACCTGTGGAAGTAAACAATGTATAAGTATGAGATATCATAGAGAGGGAACGGGTTTTGTACAGTTACAGGGAACAAGTTTTTATTTGGTAAGCCATTATTCAATTCGGTGTCAATTCAATCCAAAATTAATTCCATTTTCTTTTCAACAGAATGTACCAAGAATTGATTGAAATTAGGCATGCATTAACCAATACGCTAGAAGCAAAAATAACAGTATGTTCATGTTTGTGTCTAAATAGAAACAAATACACACACGTACCACTTGTGCGAAAAAAGGACCCACTTTTGATGAAAAGAAAATGCTTCTAATACGTAGGTTATTCGAAAGGACTGCGTAGGCCCGAGTTATGTTATGTATCGTGAAAACTCATAACTGAAATTGGATAATCTATAATCTTTCGCCTGTCTTGTATTTACCTCATTATTCTTCATAAAATAAAAATCAAAAGAACAGGGCAATTGTTACCTTTAAATAAATACAAATAAAAAACAGTATGGGTTTTATTTATCTAAAATGTTTCCAAAACATATTTATATTTTGTCCTGAGCCTGATCTGGATTATGTGCTTCAGGGGATCATACTTATACAACCTGCATGTAGACAACTTTCCAAAATGTTCAACCAAAAACTATGCATGCACCAGATTGTTGGATTTCACTTCTAAAAATGCAAAATCTCCGTCTTGTGGAAGGGGATACCCCCCCTCCACACGCACACACACACACACACACACACACATACCCTCCCAAGGTCTATCGCTTCCTCCCTCACATAATTGTTCATCTCAAATATTTAACACAGGGTATACACTTGCCCCCTAGAAAAAAAAAAACAACAGAATATACGACCCTGCCTACCCACGTCACAGGGGCGGATCTAGCTTTTTATAAAGGGGGGGGGGGGGAGGGTGTGGGAGGGGGATGTCCCCCCTCCGACAGTAGGGAGAATTTTTGAAAATCCGTGTGTGAAAATGGCGTTTTCTTGCATCTAAAACACCACTATTTTTGGTATAGAGGTCATTGCCCATGTGCAATACATAAATAGAAAAAAAAATAAAATTACAAGTTAAAAAAAAAGATAACCCCCCAACCCCAACCCCCCTCTAGATCCGCTTCTGCACCACATCCCTCAAATTTGAAAACGGATAGACGTCTCCTTTCTCATCGTATAGCTATTGGGCCCCCTAACTTTGAAATGATGTTCCACCGGTACTATAACTGCATTGTTCATTGATACTTGGTGTTGTTATGGTGTGTGTACCTGCATCCGTACGCTATCGTAGTTAAAAATCGTGACTAGAGCCTGCATCTGTTCCATCCTGACCACTGAGTACGGCAGGTGAAGCTGGATGAAGAATTTCTGGAACACTCTGACGAACGAGGGAGCCGCCACGCACATCCCGGAGAGTTGTGACACGCTGACGGCGGCCATTTCCCACGTAGTAATGCTACTCGGTGCTGACGTTGTGTATACGATCTTCGTATTGTTACTTACAAACAGAAAAAAAAGGGAAAAGAACGACCATGTGTTTATAGTCCATGGCTTACTCCTTTACATCACCCGTCGTTTACCGCAACCTCTCCTTCCATTCTACGGAGGGACTCTCAAGGCCAAAATTGTAAATATTGACTCATCAGCAACATAAATTTTAGATCACTAATTTGATTATCAGAGGGAAAAATACAAAAAGAAACAAATAAATTTCCTTATGGTCACTACATTGTGAGTAGAAATTCCTTTATTTTTGTTTGTGGACAGAAACATGACATAACTTGAATATTTTAGCTCTAAATCACCAAAATGATGCTCATTTCTGCCTGAGAGTTAATGAACATCTGCTCCTGCGACAATCGTATTTCTCCTTGGACTTAAGGTTAGGGTTGTGGTAGGGTTTTAGGTGTCGTTTGATGTGAGAGATTAGAATTAGGATTAGGGTTTTAGAGTTATACTTGTGAGTAGAATTATAATATTTATGTTTACTCAGCCATGTTAGCGTGCATATTTATTTATTTATTTTTTTTTTTTTTTGGGGGGGGGGGGGAGCGACTGTCGCAGAAGCAAATGTCATATAAGCTAATCAAACAACTCCTGCCATTTTGAACAGCAAACATGGCATATGCATCACTCCTTACCCCATTTCCAGTAGCTCAAAAAACCACGTCTCCCTGAAATCCTTCCGAACTTCTACGTTGGTGTTCACCTCCCCTACGTCTTCGTCATCATTCGAACGAAGAAGGAAGTTCTGGGTCCGACTTTGGCAGCATATTCTGTACGTCTGCAATAGGACATCATGAATATTTTTCTTCACTTCATCATTACCGTGAGCAGCGCACTTTTCCGTTATTCTATGCTGCTAGAATATTTCTATAAATCGTTTCCGAGATGGATGATGAAACATAAAGGCTTTTCATATATCTTCTCTCTCCGGTAAATTACTCGTCTTTTCAGCATAGGCTGGGTGGTCAAGCCTATGCTTGATTGTTATATTCCAAATTGTTATATTCCTTTCACTCAGGATAAAGAAGCTCAGCTCTGATTTGAAAGACCCCCGGAATCTAAGATATATGATTTCGAGCTTGGTTGCGTTTTGATGATGAAGAAATTAAACTCCTCTCTATCTTCAACACTTTATTTTTAGTAGGCGATCCGTGTTTGTTTGTTTGTTTGTTCATTTTCTATCTGAGAAGATGGCTGGATAGCCCATATTCAGCTACGTTAAGCTGATCTTCCATGGGGTCCAGTTGGATGTGAGATGGGACCACTTCACCCGGTTTAACACCCTGCTCTTTGCGATGAATGAATGAAGCGGGATCTTTTACGTGCATGGGTTGTTGCTCTCTCATACACGGGACCTACATTTTATGTCCTATCCGAGGGACAGAGTGTTTTGCCTCTTGCTAGAGGGGACGGTATGTTTACACACAACATTGCTCAGTCCAGACTCGGGTTCGAACCCGGGCAGCACGATCGTGAGGCAGACGTGCTACCGACTGAGCCAACTCATCGCCCTGTCAAAGGTCAAATAATGAACTCCACATGAGCAAGTTGACATTTCAACGCGGTGTTTACCACATATGTAGCTTGATTTGCACGGATCACGGACCCTTAACGGAACTCAACTCTTCAATAAAATTTACCATGTTTACTGGTCACATAGTCCAAATCAAGCTACATATATTATGGTAAGCACCGCGTTGACATGTCAACTTGCTCCAATCGAGTTCATTATTTTGTTTGCACACGTTTCAGATCACTTGAAACATTATAAAAAATAACTAGAAATGTCGCTATAGCGACTGGTATGCCTCCGCCATAATGCATGGTTTTCCGCATAGGTCTATGACACAATGTCTTGACAATGTGTGATGACAGTTTTACAAAACTGGCAAAATATTAACATGACAGGATTGTCACAAATGCATTGAATGTTCACTTTCCTTGAACTAAGGCTGCGTTAATCTGGCCAGAAACAGTGTTTTGAAACACCGTTTCTGGCCAAACAGTGTTTCTAGCAAGAAAAAAAAATCTTATAAACGCTAACCGTGATTTGAAACAGTGTTTCTGTAGAAACAGTGTTTCAAAAATCTTATAAACGCAACCGCGATCTCAAACACTGTTTAAATGACGTCACAATGCCTTGCGCGCACACAGTTTAACCTTTTGCCGAGGAAAAACTGCGCAGAGTGAGTTGCGCAATGGCACAGTCTGAGCGAGAGCCCCAACACGCTCGGAGAAATAATCATATAAACGCTCTCCTGACGAAACTGTGATTTGAAACAGTGTTTCAAAACAGTGTTTCAAAACAGTGATTCTAGGCACGCAAAATCTTATAAACGCGGCCTTAGTTTAATTGGATGAATATGGCTATACTGTCTATTGAGTGCAGGTATTTGGAGATTTGAGGATTTGTACCCAACTTTTGAGCCTTTTATAAGTTTAAAGGAGAAGTGAAATTTGGCACTTCCACTTGACCTTTGACCTTTTGATCTTTGACCTTTTGGCAAGAAACTTCCAAGAGAAGCTGTATTGGGTAATACATGCATACACTATGTTTCAAGAAAGATCCTGCAGACATTGCATAGATAAGAGGGAAATAATGACATTTTGATGAGTTGACCTTGACCTTTGACCCCTGACCTTTGACTCATGACCCCTGAATTCCCTATATGATTTCTGCCAGTCAGTACATGCATATATACTAAGTTCCATGAAGATACCTTGAAATATTTGTGAGATATTGAGTAAAAAGTGAAATTTTAACATTTTCACTTGACCTTCGACCCTTAACCTTTGACTTCATGACCCAAAAATCTCTCTGGGGAATCTTTATTTGGTAGTTCATGTATATACCAAGTTTCAAGAAAATACCTCTAGGCATTGCATAGATATAGGGGAAATAGTGAAATTTTGAGTATTTGACCTTGACCTTTTGACCTTTAACCTTGAGAATGTGCGCCCAAAATTTGTTAGGTACATCTTCCCCCACTTATACATATACATATACATGCCAAGTTTCATTATGATACCTCTAACGGTTTCTTAGATACGCTGTCCACAAAATTGATTACGGACGGACGGACGGACAACCCGAAAACATAATGCCTCCGGCGTCACTCCGTGGCGGAGGCATAAAAAACAATGACGGCAACGTATGCGTGCGTGCATGTACGCACGCGCAGCTCGAAAAATCGATTAAAGTTACCCTCGTAAGATTTGACCTCTAAATATGTTATCTCTATATTGCAGTCCATTTTTTCATTAAATGTCAATTTACATCACTGTTTTCATCGAGCACTATATTAAAGCTAACTTATGCTTTCGTGAATTTTTCCCAGATATTAATATGTTCTAACCGACGTTTTGGGTTATTGGAATAACCCTCCCCCCCCCCCCCCCCATTATGTCACTGGATGTCGGGATCACGCTTAAACATTCGGTTTTGTCGAAACTTTGTTATCTGTTAAAGGAGATATTTTGCATACGTATCTTGTATGGACATAACCCGTAGCTTATTGCTGCTGCTTACCGAATCACAGTTCTTTGGAATTCGGGTTTCTCTTCGTTGTTTGCAACATTGGCTTATTACTTGCGTTGCAATGAAAGGTATACTTGTAGACAACGTGTTTTCCCTTTAAAGCGGTGCTGGCATTAAGCACAGTATACAGTGCATATTTCAATCGATTAATCATCAATATTTCTTGAGCATGCGCAGGCACAAGGGAATGCCGCTTGCAAATGTGCAAACGCCGCATTAAGACTACACATTTACATTTACATTTACCACATTCTGTAACGCAATATTATGAGCCAATGAATCATGCATACAGGACTAGAGGCAACGATCATTCCATGCTTAGACTCCCGAAATGTAAAACGACACATGGTACATTTTCTATATCTTGTCGGATCAAAGTTTTGGAATAGTTTGCCCCAAAATGTTCAAGAGGAAAGAACACGATCTTCATTTGGAAGAAGCCTAAAAAAATCACTTGTTAAAAGAAGTTCAGTGATGAAAAGAAATTTCATTGTTTAGTTTAATTTACTTCTATAGTACAGTTACTTTAAAAGAGTAGACCTTGCAATAAGCAGCTTAAATATACATGTAGCTATAACTAACCATTCTCGACTAGCACTTGTGCTAACTTTTGGTTCCCCCTTTAACAACATTATCTTCTGTTTTTCTATTATTTTTTTTCGATTTCTTTTTTCAGAACCTCTGTCTATGCATATATGTCTACATTACATACTTATTCATTCTCTTTGCCTTTTCAGTGATAAATGTATCACAACGAAACTAAATCTATTATAACACATGTATTCTTATGTAAGGTAGATATAAGTACATGTATGTAAAATATATGCTTGCAAAGCTGTAAGAACCTTGTACAAAATCATTGTATTCTCATAAAAATTTCATGTTATTGTATCTCACACTGTGGAATTTCATGTTATCATGTTATCATATTCACATGTATGTTGTTAATAAACCCAACTCAACTCAACTCAACATTCTAGGAATCACTGCGTGGAGTTTGGAGCAATGTAGACGGCTCCGCCTAAATACATGTACAAACTAGAAAAGCACGCTGAGAGCGCAGACCTCCGCCAAGCAGTCACTTTCCACCCATGATCTTGCTCTTCCCAAAGAGATTTTACCACTGGGGAAAAGCTCTTTGGGCTCTTCCATCGAAATCAGTGATTTCCACCCATAGGTCTACATGCTGAAAAATTGCCCGATTTCCCAATATAGAAACCTTTGTTACGTCATAAACCCTCAGCTGCACGGCACGCCTCGCCCTAGCAGAAACTAGAGCACGCACTTTAGTGCGCCCATGCAAACCTCAAATACGCGCAGCCTGAATTCCCAAGTTCATTGACCCTACCTGCCAAAATATCAAAAATCCTTCATAAATTCCCAAAAATTCTCGGATCACTACCAAAAGTTAATCGTTTGTTACTTGTGTCATTCTCAACCTTTCCTGCAAGTTTCATCCCAATCCGTTAACCACTTTTGAGTTATTTTGCACACGGACAAACGAACGAACGAACGAGCGAACTAACTAGAGAAGCACTCTGAGAGCGCAGACCTCCGCCAAGCATGCAGCTCATTTCCACCACTGATCTTGTTCTTCCTTTAGAGATATCAGTGATTTCCTTCCATACGTACTTATAGCATTGTGTGCTGAAAATCGCTCGATTTCTCAATATAGAAGCCTTTGTTACGTCATAAACCCTCAGCTGCACGGCGCGCCTCGCCCTAGCAGAAACTACAGCACGCACTTTAATGCGCGCATGCAAACCTCAAATACGCGCAGCCTGAACTCCCAAGTTCATTGACCCTACCTGCCAAAATATCAAAATTCCTTCATAAATTTAAAAAAAAAAAAATCTCGGATCACTACCAAAGTTAATCGTTTGTTACTTGTGTCATTCTCAACCTTTCCTGCAAGTTTCATCCCAATCCGTTAACTACTTTCAGAGTTATTTTGCACACGGACAAACTCACTAACTAACTAACAAACCAACGGTAACGAAAACTTAACCTCCCCCCTTGGCGGAGGTAACAAACCAACGGTAACGAAAACAAAACCTGCCCCCTTGGCGGAGGTAAAAATGAAAAGCATGAAGAAAAAGAAGTGAAATGCTTACTATTCTCTCATCTCTTGTGATTGTTGTGGCACAATTCCTTCTCAATAGACTGGTCCATCGTGTACAGTCAGGGTTCTGCTCGCTAGTTAGTAGGGCTTGCAAGCGTGGGCGGGTGGACAAACATAACTCTTGTATTCTGGTCGTCAAGCAAGCTTTGATTGAAAATGCATGGGATGGGAAGAAATAAAGACCGTGTAAAATCGACCACAGTCGATGATAGTTTGACCCTGACAAGATTGGATCATTATTCCCTGAGGTAGAGCGCCGCATCGCGTTCACATTATATACAGTACTCAGACAAAATAAATTGGTGGAAGATTGACATAATCCTGAAATGTCAGAAGCTTGCCCAAAACAGTAAATAGTGACACAGGGATGCATGAATGAGTTTACATATTAGCTCATGGACTGATTAACTGTATTCCTCAAATTCAACATTTAAATGCAATTCAACATCAAATCAGTTCTGCTAATAATCCTTTCATTAATCCATCCTCCCGTAATCCACAAAGAAATTATTTGGACAAATCAAACAAAACTGAATTCACAAACTTTGAAAAATTCGGGGTTTTTAATTTTCTTATAAATTTTGTGTCATAAAGAAAAACCAGTATGAATTTAGGGCATGGAGATCCACATCTTATGCTTTGATTGGTTTTATTCA
>NW_027273118.1:0-92183 GCF_040938485.1 Diadema antillarum
CAACAACTCACTCCCCTCCATTTTCGATTCTATGTTTCAAAGAAATCAGTCATTCCATGACTATCCCACTCGACGTTCCAATGAATTTCATTTACCTCTTTTACGAACAATTCTTGCTAAGAACACAGTTATTTATATTGGCCCAACTCATTGGAATTTTCTGAATAATGACATAAAAAATGCACCCTCTATATTTTCATTTAAAAGGAGATTAAAGTCTTTTTTATTGCAATTTTATGTTCCTACAGATTTGATCAGCCTGTTCGCTCATTTTAATTTCTTTTCGAAGAATTTTTATTACCAATGATATACTGTCACATATTTTCTCGTCCCTGTTGTCCTGAGACACTTACTGAGTAGATTCCATTCTACTTGTATCACTTCCGCATCTATTTCTCTCTATTTTTCCATATTTCCGTATCCTTTCCACGCATCCCATTATTCTTTCGATATAGCTCTGTCCAGGATCGCTGGATCTGTTTTGCCTTTCTGTCCGTTGTATTGTCTTCCTATTATGTCAGTCTTGTCTCGTTCTGTCTTGTATTTTAGTCCCCCTTTATAAGTTTGTCGTCCATGTCTCGCTTAATGTTCATTCGCCTGTGTATGTGTGTCTGTCTGTTACTCTGTCTTCCTATTGGACTTCCAGACTTTTTTATATGACTTTATTCCTAATCTTTTTTCCCCTTTTTGCATCAGTTCATTTTCTATTGACATTCTGTACCTGAGGGGCCCACATTCTACATGCATTGCCTTTTATGGGTCCCTCCATTTTTCGATATTTTGTGTAATGTTATATCGTCTATATCACTTCAGTCAATTTTCTTTGTAACGCATTTGTTACCCCAAGGTTCCACAATTATGTTTTCTCAATTTACTTTGTTTTGATTATATGTAACCTTATTCTTTGTTATCAAAGAAAGTGAAATGTTTATGTTCTTTTCGAAAAGTGAAATAAAGTTTGAATTGAATTCAATTGAATTCATACTTTACATCATTAGAAAATGTCATTCTAGTGCTTACAGCTGCTGAAATAAATACTTGAAGTGCACCTTTGAAGTACCATCCCGACATGCGCCACAATTTCTTCTGAATTTCCTGAAAACTGCAGGTGAATTTAAATCTGCATGTTTAAACTTGATTTTAGGGTCAAAATGCACTGTTTCCATGGCAACAGAATTTCAACTGTACTCGAGTCTATCACAAATTTCCACTGACCTTGCTATGTGTGTTTGTGTGTGTGTCTGTCTGTGTGTATACATATGTGTAGTACCTCGTGAGTACCTGGTGAATTTGACTGCTTTACAATTGTGGAAGTAGTTTACTCCACAAGATTTGAAGAAAATATGCAGTAACCATGGCAACACGTCACGTACAAACACAGAGAGTCTTGCATAACTACACCTTTGGATCATTACAGGCCCTACATACTGAATTTGAAATAAAGTAAAAGTTCGTTCCGCAATGTTTTGGGTAGTTACCATGGCAACGCTTTCCCCGACAGACACACAAAAACATGTCTTGCATTTCTATACCTCAATGTCATTATTTACACCAAATTTGAGTTCATTTGCTTCAAAATAGTAGTGCAAGAAGTTCAAATCTTAAGATTTTAAAGAAAATATGTTGTTACCATGGCAACGCCTTGTCGGGTACAAACACAATCAAGTGTGTCTTGCATAATCGCACCTATAGATCATTATTGTACATACCAAATTTGAAACGAATTGCTTAAATACTATGAAAGTAGTTCACTCCACAAGGTTTTTGGAAAATTGTGGTTACCATGGCAACGCTTTCTCTGACAAACACACACAAAAAAAATGTCTTGCACGTCTACACCTCAATGTCATCATGTACACCCAATTTTAGTTCCACTGCCTTAAAACTCGAAATAGTTTCACCCTACATGATTTACAAAGAAAAAATTGCCGTTACCATGGCAACGCCCTGTGAGGTACAAACACAAAGTGTGTCCTGCATAACTACACTTATGGATTATTATTTACATACCAAATTTGAAACAAATCGCTTAAATACTGTGAAAGTAGTTCACTCCACATAGTTTTTGGAAATTTGTGGTTACCATGGCAACGCTTTCCCCGACAAACACAAAAAACATGTCTTGCACATCTACACCTCAATGTCATTATGTACACCAAATTTGAGTTCAATTGCCTCAAAATTGTGGAAGGAGTTCACTCCACACGATTTTCAAGAAAATATGCTGTTACCATGGCAACGCCTTGTCGGGTGCAAACACAAAGTGTTTCTTACATAACTACACCTAAATATCATTATACACTTAAAATTTGAAATGAATTACTCAAATACTGTGGCAGCAGTTTACTTCACAAGGTTCTTGGGAAATTTGTGGTTACCATGGCAACGCTTTCTCCGATAAAGACAAAAAACATATCTTGCACATTTTCACTTCAATATCATCATGTAACCTAAGTTTCATCAAAATTGCTTCAAAACTGTAGATGGAGTTCGCGATGCAAGATTTGCAACGGACTGCCCGACTGACCAAATGCTGATTCATCATACTAGTATACTGAGTAATTCTTATACATTTTGTGTATGTAAAAAAAAAAAGTATCTTACACAATCATACATTACATAAATATGTCATTTATGCGGAATATTTTCTTCTTTTTTCTTACAAGAAATGAACAAATTTGGAGATTTGTCCCCCAGCATCTATATAACCAGCCGCAATTATGACATTTGCAATCGATTGCAAAATTTGCAACTACCCCTGAATCTATTGCAAAGTTGCAATTGATTAGCAATTGATTGCAGAGATGCAATTGATTTGCAATCAATTGCATCTTTCTTGCAACAGAATTGATTGTAACTTGCAATTGATTGCAAATTTGCAATGGATTTCAGGATTTGCAATAGATTTTGGGGATTTGCAATCAATTGCAACTTTCTTGCAACGCCCCCCTAGTTTAGTAGGACCCATACCTCGGAAGAGTGGCCTGACCACGTAGATACAAACAGTGCCGCCGCTTCGCGATCCGAGCGCTGGTGTAGGCATAGTGCTAGAGTAGACTTCCGTATCCATGTAGATATCTCAAAATTCACTTAACCAAATTGCACCAAAATCACAAGAAATATTTTATGACTCATGCCCACTTGCTCACGCTAATTGGAACCAAATCGCAAGTCGGGAAGCGTAAGTGAAGTTGTCGACTTTCCTGTCGTCGCTAAAAACAATCTGCTCTGAACGACTAAACAAGAGTGATCTCGGCGTAGTAGCCCTACTTGATGCGCACGCTCAGACTGAAGTTAGCCATCTAATATCATGAGACAAATCTTTCAAGTAATCGGGAGCAAAAAATCAATTTATAAATTATTTGAGCTAAGTTGAATGAAAAATAAAGTTCGTAAATCACACATATCGCCAAAATCATGATATTTTTTATTTTAGTTCCCGCGTAAATTCCCCGTTCGCACAGTACTAGTCGGCTAACTTCAGTTCTAGATTGTGCATGTTGCGTTTACCAAGATCTCTCGCGAAGAGTGAGGTTTTTTTTGAGTGACAACTTGAAAGTCGGCGTCAATATTGATACTTCTCGATTAGCGATTTCGTTCAAATATTATATAGTATTTTGAAATATGCTCAGAAGTATATCCTGTAATTTTGGTGCGATTTGGTTCAGCGAAATTTGAGACAGCTGCATGGATAGGACAGTACACAAGTGCCGCCTTCTAGCTAAATTGGGCCTAAGCGTCGTCTGCTACTCGGCACGATTTAGCACGCGTATGCGAGGGCTTGTAATCAGTGATATATTTGGCACCTGTGACATCACGACATCCGGGCTCGTCAGCTCATTAGCATAATTCTCGCCAAAAAATTTCCATTTTCAACATGAAATTACGGACTAAATCGTTATGAAATTTTGATTCTGTTTGCACCGCTGGGTATTTTAGAGTTAATAGAACAACATATAAAAGGATAAAAAACCGGTACAATGCCCTTTTAAGTATTGCATATAGATATGGGGGAAATAGTGAATATCTAGCATTTGAACTTGAAATTTGACATTTGACATTTGACCTTGAGCATCTGCACCCAAAAGTTGACAGGCACAATTTCACCATCTCATAAACATACATGCCAGGTTTCATTAAGATACCTTAACCAGTTTTTTAGTTACGCTGTCCACAAAATTGATTACAGACGGACGGAAGGACGGACAATCCGAACACATAATGCCTCCGGCACCAATTCGTGGTAGAGGCATAAAAAACATAACAATCGATATCAAGAGGCTTTCGCGTGAGAACGTCAAGTGACAAGACGAATCAATATTACTAAAATGACTGATAATCTTATCAACCTGTGTAACATGCCTTATATTTCACGATATCTAACCCAGAGAATAAATTGTTCTTTTTCTGATTTGATATTATTTTTGTTACATCGATTAGTTTGTTATATCACCATTAACTACGATCATGTTCAGACACAACGTACACACAAATGTCATGAACTATATAATCACCAACGCATTATTCATTGCACAACTGGAATATATTTACTTACACTGCAAAGAGAAAAAGAGAAACTACACAATGCAAAAACTTTCTAAAATTTAAGTGAATGATGAATATATCACTATCACGATGAGTTTCAAAGAGTTCGAATGATTTCTTTTGACGTCACTGATGTAAACATACCTGATCCTGCATTAATACATCTGTTTACATACATTCAAGGTTCCCCAAAGTTTACTTTGTTCAAGTTAATTTATATTTCGATGTATCTTTAGATAACTCAGTATTATTCGTCTTGGTAAATTTTACAAAGAATGAAACATGCTGAAATGTTATGCAGTATCATATCATGCAGCGGCGACAATAAGTTTATGCCCCACTCATTTTCTGATAGTTTACAGAGTCCTCTCTTTCGGCGCCATTATCATCTGGAATCAACTCTCCCGCTTTCAACGGGAGATCTCCCGCCGAAAGCCCATTTTCGCAAAATCGCCTGTTCTCCCGCTTGAGATTTAATTTCTCCCGCTTGAAATGATTTCTTACTCTGTGTCATCGTATGTTGTAAAATAAGCCTTAGATAGCACGAGATAACATCTACAATGTATAGGACTATTGAGTTGGACCCTGGCAGCAAGGAACTTCGCGCACATCAGGTTGGAGTCTCCCGTTTGCTAGGGGTCTCAGGCGGGAGAATCTCCAGATCAGAAGGTGCTTGGGGTTGGAGTCTCTGTCTTTCTGGTGATATATACTGATGAGATATACACCTCCTCACAATTGCACTAATTAAGTCAACTGTATAATACAGGAAAATACTGAAAACTGGCAGCACAGAACACTGAACGATAATAGTGCCACACAGGACTGATGATAACAACACGAATAATGATAATAAAATAAGATGATATGACATGACATGACATGGTCTTGATTACCCAGATTGTTGCCTTTTGTAGATATATCCTATACTCTTACATAATCATATCACTGTTTATATCTTTATGTGTTATGTAAGAAAGACTCATTAGCTGACTGCTCTTCAATACATTTAAAGAGCAGCAGCTCGTCGATATTTACTCGGTGCAGTCGCCTCCAATAGCATTACCAAAATTCATGAGCTGAGTTTGAAACGGATCAATCTGAACAAGGAAAGAAAATTGCAGGTGAAAAGTAACAAATCCTCGCACAAAAAACAAAATCAAGCTTAAAGATTACTCCATTCATCAAAGCCGCTTGTATCCCGTTGAGCACCGTCAATTCCCAACGCACATGGTGAATCGCCACACGCCACACTTCAGGGAATGTAATTGTAGTTCCCCATCCTTTCTCCCAGCAACCATACAACCCGTGGTGTTTGTGACAGCTAAAACAGGACGAAGAAAACAGAAATCCAAAAGAAGTGTTAGCATCTTACATCTTAAGTACAGTTTTGGTTGAGAACTAATTTCAGGTTTCTAACATTTTTTTGGGTGAAATAATGAGAAACCTCTTACGAAATATGAAAGAGCATGTAATTCTATGAGGAATTCAACGTTTATTTGATGAAAATTGGTTTTAAATTGGCTGAGATATACAAAAAAAAGCAATTCTAATAAAGTGTGGGACCCACACTTTGTTACAATCGCTTTGTCTTACTTTGTTTTTGGATGTTTCAGTCATTCCAAACCCGATTTTCATCAAATAAACTTTGAATTCCTCTTAAAATGGTATGCTCTGTACTATATCATAAGTGTTTTCTTGGTATCTCGCAAAAAGTTAAAAGCCCAATTCTCATCTCCACTACTACTGTACCATCCCTTTAACTGCTACGCTGACAATGGAACTTTGGTTCGTTTCTTTTTTTGGGGGGGGGGGGGGGGGGGGGGGGGGAGGGTGGGAGTGGGTCTGATGTTCATGAATTATGCCCATGGTATAGCTCGGAAATGAATTCTATCCAAGACTTTCTTCTCTCACGAATAGTGCGATTTCATGCCATGCTTAATTTGGCTTTGACATTAATAGATATAATGTGCATATAGGTTCACATAATAGGCCTATACGCAGCAAGCGTCTTTATCGTGTTTATGCGCAGGTGATGATATCACGGATATGGTGAACTATGACGGTGATGATAATGATGATGATGATGATGGCTATGTCAGTGATGCAGTGCACCCCGTACGCTGTATTTGATCCCATTTGGATTCATGTTAGATGCTCAGTTTAAATAAGATGTATGTATGTTTCATTTGTATAATGTATTATGTTACACATTCTAATGATAAAGTGAATAATCTGATATATATATATTTTGTGTCAATGGCAGCTAAGCATGTTTCCTGATCGTTTCAGCAAACGATTCGTGAGACATGAGGCATGGTAGTGTGGCACAATGACCACAGTCGTCTGATGCTTGTTAGTCTGAAGGCTCTTTTTCTGTAGAAAAAAAAAGTCCGTCTTCGAGAAGGTTTGTTAATCTAAAATAAAATAATTATGTTTCGGTGATCAAGAAATTAAATTACTAACCCGAATTCCGTTTTCGGATTAAGGAACCTTTAGAATAACGATATTTTTTCTATTGTTTGTTTTTAAATCGTTGACCCTGTAAAACATCATGGATTTTTTTTTTTGCAGTCTTTTTATCCTGCAATGGCTGTAGGAAATATTTAAAATTCATAACTTTTGAACGGAATGTCCGATTTTCCTATTATAACCGATTTTTCCTATAACCCCACTAATATTTCTGCATTAACCACCCAATCAACTTTCACATATTAAAGCTTGGGCCACAATTATACTGCCGTTTGTTTCGTCATTTTATTTTCTGGTGAGAACTATCCACTTCCTTTGACTTAGCACACAGTGGCGACACACTCACACACACACACACACACACACACACACATGAAACGAGAAATCGTTGAATCTCAACTCTGAAAATGAAAAAAGTTCCCTCTGCCTCCCACTGAAAATGAAAAAAAAAAAAAGAAACGCCCTCTGCCTCCCCTGCACATGAGAAATAATTATTATCTTTGATATATCGAGCACTGAATGCAGGAAAATATTTCTTCGAATTAGTTATTATCCTTCACATTTCCCATTGTAAACGAAGTCAGGATTTGTTCCCAAAATGTCGCAGTCACAAGATTGCGGCAATATAACGTTACCATCATGGGCCTATGATTGAGAATGATTGATGAATAAGAATGTGTTGTTATTCTTGATGATGATGTTGTTGCTGTTGTTTTTCAATTGCTACCTTCGCTAGGAGGTGTAACCTACGGTCGGCGGAGGTTATTTGATTAGATTAGATTTTTTTTTTAATTTCTATTTTTGGTTCCACATTTCAGACATAAATATAAGGATAATAAAATCATTAAGGGCATAAAATAAGCTAAATTTCACAATAACTCAAGAACGGATGATAGGATTTTCAGTTATAGGACAACTACCCATTGGAAAACTACCCCCGACACTTTCCCAGACACTTATCTTATTCCTGAGCCTAACATTGACCCTATCCCTGATCCTCACTTTAAAGGGGATGGCTAGTAACCGATCAGTAGGAATCAGTGGGAATGCTGAGGGATGTTTGTTCCAATCCTTGTGGGATTCATTTAAGAGTACATTATATATCAACTGTTGTGTCAAAATTATTTGCTTCAGAACGGTCTCATATTCAAGTAATGTGCAGATTAATGCCCCGTCAATGACCAGGCACGCTAACTTGGAAACATTGAACTGCACATTACCTGAATATGAGACCATTCTGAAGCAAATAATTTTCACACAACAATAGGTACATGTATATAATATACTCTTAAATGAATCCCACAAGGATTGGAACAATCATCCTCCAACATTCCCACTGATTCCCACTGATAAGTTAGTAGCCATCCCCTTTAACCCTATGACTATCCGGTATTCATATCATCTAATTGTCATGGGCGGGGAGTATTGGCCCGATACGCGGATTTTCACCAAACTTGAAGAGTGTGTTTATCATATAGAGTAGGAAAGAAACGACTAAATTTTGGGGTCATAAGGTCAAAGGTCGTAAAGAACATAAAATAAACTCAAAAGGATGGTGTAGTACTGGTTGAGGTGAGGATTCAGCCTTTTAACTTTTCAATCTCCCCCCTCCCCCCCCCCCCCTCCCCCCACCACCACCACCTTTAAGTAGCCCTGTATCATAGTCTTGATTTTCTTTCGTTTGGTTCGTTGGTTGTATTTTTCGAATTGTCACTTTTACAATCACAACGGTTTTTTTTTTTTTTTATGAATCATCTATTTAAATGCCTCGAACACTGTACTCACACAAGATTCCTTCCCGATATACTGAGGTGAAGAGGACACTGTCACCGCTAGGTGGCCAGCCACACCGCCAGTCGCCTTCTTCGCCCATGTCGATCTCAACCCATGACGTCTGGTCACTCGGCCAGCAGCACGAGCAGTCAATCCACACGTTCCCGGTATCCCTCGAACACTCGGCATAGAAAATGTCGACAACGGCTGCCAGGTAGTTAGAGTTGAGAGGCAGTGGTACTTTTCCATCCTTTGAACTGCAAACCCCACGTGCATCTGGATACCCATATCCACGACATCCTGAAAATGAAAAGGTGCGTAATGAAGTGCGTATATTTTGTGGTAATATGCAACGTGCAATTTGAACGTGTTCACTAACGTCCACGTTGCCTATAAACAGTGCCGTGATGAATACTGTATCACAGGGCATAAAAACTGATGGAGTCGTAAAGTGTACGTCATTTCTATCCAAGCGGCGTAATAGGGGGGGGGGGGGGGCACGTGCCCTCCCCCTCCCCCCCCCCAATCCGCTGGTTAAAAAAAGAATAAAGACTAGAAATGTCGCTATGGCGACTGGTATGCCTCCGCCATAATGCATGATTCTCCTAATAGGTCTTTAGTACATGTGGACAATGTGTGATTACATTTTCACAAAATTGGCAAAATATTAAAATGACATGTTTGTCACAAATGTATCGAATGTTCACCTTCCTTGATCTATGTTTAATTGGATGAATAGGAGAGCATGTATTTCGGGATTTAAGAACTTTAACTTCGACTTTGACCCTTTCATAAGTTTACACACTTGAGTAATTTTCAAGGTACTGAAGTATGGAGTAAAAGTGCAATTTCTGTATTGAACAGTAAATTGTTATCATTTTCATCTGGCCTTTGATTCATAAGAGAATCACTGTCAGGCAGAACATACATAAATATGTACTAAGTTTAATGATAACTTGAGCCACTTCGGAGATATGGAGAAAGAAGTAAGTTCAGCACTTTCACTTGATCTTTGACCTTTTGACCTTTGACCATCTTGGCAAAAAAAAAAAAAAAAATCCCAGAGAATATCTAGTGGGTTATACATGCATACATCAAGTTTTAAAAAAATAATCCTGCTGGCATTGCATAGATATAAGGAAAATAGTAAAATTTTGAAGTATTGCCCTTGAACTTTGACCCCTGACCTTTGACCCCATGAACCCCAAATTCCCTAGATAACCACTGCCAGTCAGTACATGCATATATACTTTGTTCCATAAAGATACCTTGAACAATTTCCAAGATAGAGAGAAAAAAGTGAAATTTTAACATTTTACTTGACCTTTTGACCTTTGAACCTCATGACCCCAAACTTTGACCAGAGAATTTTAATTAGGTAATACATGTATACAGTAAGTTTCAAGAAAATATCTTCAGGCATTGCATAGATATGGGGGAAATGGGGGGTGAAACGTTGAGCATTTGACCTTGACCTTTTGACCTTTGACCTTGAGCATGTGCACCCAAAAGTTGATAGGCACAACTTCACCCCCTAATACACATACATGCCAAGTTCGATTAGGATACCTCAAAAGGTTTTGATAGTTACCCTGTCCACAAAATTCATTACGGACGGACGGAAGGACGGACGGACGGACAACCCGAAAACATAATGCCTCCGGCACCACTTCGTGGCGGAGGCATAAAAATAAAATAAAAAAATTACCAAAACGGTATTTTGGTAAATCAAGGGTTAGTAAACTGCTTTTGAAATTGACATGAAAGGGTGATCAAGAAATAAAGTATTTTTCTAAGATTTCTTTTAACCATAATTAAAGAGATTTATAGTGTGAAATATTGTTGAAAAAGCCCGGAGCCGACAAAAGATTGTGATTCCTGGTTGGCATTCTGAATATAAGCAGGATTTGCGCAGTGTACTCACAACATCCGAATGACAAAAGGAGTCGCAATGTTGCGCAATGTGATGTAGAATGTACACCTTTGTACCTTACGCTTCGTTATATCAAACCTAGAGATCATTGATTTTGCAGTGTTGCTTTACATACTAGTCTATATTAAAATGCCTTGCATTGCAAATAATAAGACTTGACTTGGGCTATTTCCTAACTTTTCCATGTATATAAAACACACTCAAACATAAACACACATATATATAGGGCATGTAGGGATGCTCTAAAGCGCAGATTTTGGACATCCTTCCCCCGCTTGGCCACTTCGACGCCCCCTCGCTAGTCATACCTCCCCCAATCATGAACATAAACCGACACCCTTGACTACAAGTGGCGGATCAAGGGGGGGGGGGGGAGGCGCATCGGGCGCCAACCCGGCCCCCCTCCCCTTTTAATTTCAAAAGCGAAAAAATGTAGCTACAAACGGCAATTTTTGGACTATCAAAATGTCAAAATTTTCAAGCTCGCTCGCTCTGCTCGCTCACATTAATTGTTATGCATTTCTCCTGATGTTGCTGCCAGTAATTACCAGCAGTTGCGCTCGGTGCGCCCCCCCCCCTTTAATTTCCAAAGCGAAAAGACATAGCTACAAACGGCAGTTTTTTGGACGGTAAAATGTCACAATTTTAGCTCGCTCGCTTCGCTCGCTCGCATTTAATTGTTATGCATTTCTCCTGATGTTGCTGCCAGTAATTGCCAGCAGTAGCGCCCGATGCGTCCCCCCTTAATTTCTAAAAGCGAAAAGATAAAACTATACAAACCGCAGTTTTGGGACTTTAAAATGTCAACATTTTCAAGCTCGCTCGCTTCGCTCGCTCGCATGTTCTAATCATTAAGCTATTCTCCTGATGTTGCTTCTAGTAATTGGCAGCAGTTGCGCCTGGTGCGCTCCTTCCCCTTGATTTCCAAAAGCCAAAGACATAACTACAAACGGCAGTTTGGGGCTGTCAAATGTTACAAATTTCAAGCTCGCTCGCTCTGCCCGCTCGCATTTAATCGTTATGCCATAATCTCCTGATGCGCCCGGTGCGCCCCCCCCCCTTTAATTTCCAAAAGCAAAAAGACATATCTACAAACGGCAGATTTTGGAAAATTTTCAAGCTCGCTCGCTCCGCTCGCTCACATTTAATTATTATGCCATTCTCCTGAAGTTGCTGCCAATAATTGCCAGCAATTGCGCACGATGCGACCCCCCCCCCCCTTTATTTCCGACAGCGAAAAGATACAGCTACAAACGGCAGTTTAGGACTGTAAAATGTCACAATTTTCAAGCTCGCTCGCTTCGCTCGTTCGCATTTAATCGTTATCAGGTTATGCCGTTCTCTTGATGTTACTGCCAGTAATTTGTCGTTTCACACTGTCATTCCGCAATCCATGTAAGGAAAACTTACAATGTTGCTCAATGACTGTGGAATGTATTACATTCCGTTCTGTATTTTAGTCCCCATTAAGTTTGCAGAGTGACAGCGCACTTACACACACGCACTTACACACATACACACGCACGCACAAGCATACACACCCTCAAAATTACTTTTCCACGTGGTGCCCCCGCCCCCCCCCCCAATGTCTTGACCCACGGTAAGCCACTAGTACCTACGAAATGGGATGTTTCCCGAGTAATTTAACGTTATTTTATTTTTATTTTTATTTATTTTTTTATTTATTTATTTCCATTCACAGGGTGGATAGCCCTTTCAGCACAAGACTGATTTTCAAAGGGGTCCACGTAAAAATACAATGATTTACAGGGTAAAACAATACATACAAATTACATAAATAATTGTATACAACAAACATACAAGAATAAAAATAAAAATACTCAAAATAAAAAGTACAAGTATTCCTATTCACTTCAAAAGCATAAAAAATGTGCCTAGATGAATTGAATTTTCTGCCAGAGTATGCAAACATTCATTCGTGATATGTATGTATGTATAATAACAACAAAAAATATGTATATTTAAAACGCAGCCTCAAAACAAATCATATCTTCTTATATTCCGTTTAAAAATACAGATTGTATCACTCGAACGAATATCATACGGTAGACTATTAAACAATATTTCACTAGAATATAAAAAACTGTTCCGTTTAAAATTTGTATTTGGTTTTGGCAAAAATATTTTACATAAAGTATTACGGAGAGAATATTGCGAAGTTTGCATGCATATTCGATTGGCAAGGTATTCAGGAGCAGTATGATGGATACATTTAAACAGGAGAATAAGATTCATTTTTTTCCATCTCCTTTGAAGAGGTTCAATTCCTGACTGATTGTATAATTCATCACTTCGTGCAAACATATCAGCATTTAGAATAATTCTCAAAGCTCTTTTCTGTAAAATAAAAAGTATATTCAGATGTGACTTATTAGCACTGGTCCATACAGAAGAACAATAATCAAAATGAGATTGAATAATTGTGTGATACAACATTTTTATAATATGAGTATTCAAAAATGATTTTGCTTTGCGAAGAAGAAATAAACTCTTAACAACCTTGCTACGAATATAATCAATATGATATTTCCAATTTAAAGTAGAATCAAAAATCACTCCCAGATATTTACATTTTGAAACACGGTTCAAAATTTCCCCACCTATAGCAAGTTTAATCAGATCATCATTAAATCTAGTCAATCGCCTTTGGGAACTAATAAGCATATATTCAGACTTTGCCGCATTCAGAATCAATTTGTTATGCGTGAGCCATGACGAAATACTTTGTAAATCTTCGTTAATTGATACAGACATAACATGAGGATCGCTAGATGAAAAATAGAGACAAGTGTCATCAGCATAAAGTGATAGTTGGCAGTGTTGTATTGCATTTGGAATATCATTAATAAACAACAAAAACAGCAGTGGGCCGAGTATCGATCCTTGAGGTACACCGACCTCGACTCTCCTGTGCGATGAAGTATATCCATTCACCATAGTGGCCTGAAGTCTACCAGTTAAGTAGCTTTGGAACCAGGACACACTTCCCTCATCAAAACCATAATGCTTCAGCTTCTCTACTAAAATAGCATGATCCACCATGTCGAATGCCTTCTTAAGATCTAAAGTAACAAGGCAAGTAATAAGACCTTTGTCCATACTATCCTGTAAATCTTCAACAACATTTAACAGGGCAGTATTGGTTGAGTGGTTTGCACGAAAACCCGATTGTTTACAAGAGAGAATTAAATTCTCGTTCAAGTATTTAGTTACTTGTCGCTGGACCACTCTCTCTAGAACTTTTGACAATACCGGCAGTACAGAAATAGGACGATAGTTGGACATTTCAAAAGCACTGTTACACTTAGGCAAAGGAATGACTTTAGCAGTCTTCCATTCAGTCGGAACAATGCCGTTTTTCAAAGACAAATTGATCACATGTGTTAGGGGTGACACAATAAGCGAGCCTGCGATTTTAATGACCTTTGCCGGTGTATTGTCCAGCCCAGTAGATTTATTCATCGAAAGCTCGTGTAAAATTTCCTCAACTTCAATCTCTGTTACTGAATTAAATTCAAATTTCGATTTCACAGATTCACCAAAATATTTTAAGAAACCATCCCCAAATTCACACTGACTCTTTAGTTTGCCAACAATCTTAGTAAAATATTCATTGAATAACTCAGCAACCTCACGATTATCTTCAATTACATCACCATCAACTTGAACAGAGTATACACTGGGGTTACAACGCTTCTTAGGAATCACACAGCGTAATGTTTTCCACGTCTTTCCACTGTCACCAGAATTACGTTCAATGCTACTCTGAATATAATCAGTTTTCAGCTTATGAAGCTTACTTGTTACTTTATTTCGTAACTTACGGCAACTTTCCCAATCACTTGGATTACCATAAACCTTAGCTTTCTTTTTTAAACTATCTCTTTGCTTCATCATATCTTTAACCTCTTTATTTAACCACGGAATATCATTATTTTGCTTAACACGCCTCATTCTCAGTGGTGCATGCTTATCCAAAATCGAGCGAAATTTATTTATGAAATTATCATACGCCAATTCAGTGTCGCTCTCTTGATACACATTATTCCAATCTACGCCAGCCAACTCTGTCTGAAAATGTTCAGTATCTAATTTTCTTATATTCCGTGAAATCATATATCTATGACTATTACACTTCTGTTTTACATTACCCCACGAAGCAACAATCATATAATGATCACTCAAACCGATCTCGACTACATCACAGTAAATAATCTTTTCGGTGTTAGAGGTAAATATCAAATCAATCAGAGTAGACGAACAGCTTGTAACTCTAGTTGGTTTATCTATAAGTTGTGTCAGATTAAAATCTTTGGTAAGACGTATAAGATGCGCAGCATATCGATTGGTGTTTGATCTGAGCATATCACAATTGAAATCACCCATGACAAGTACATCTAGGCCTACTGCCTCTATCTTTTGGAATACTTGGGATAACTTATCAAAAGATGACACCTGGGAGTTGGGTGGACGATACCATACACAAACAAGAAATGTTTTTTGTTTGGCTAATTCAATTTGGAGTACAATCATCTCAAGCTCTTCATCATACATATCCTCTCTTATCTTATAAATCACATCATTTTTTACATAGATTGCAACTCCACCTCCTTTCCTGTTTCTATCTTTCCTAACAATGTTATATCCATCTACATTGATGCATTCATCTGGAATTGTGTTATCTAACCCTGTTTCACTGAATGAAGCAATATGAAATTGACTATTTTGAAACAGATGTTTTACTTCATCGATACGTTTATAGATGCATCGAATGCGTAAAGATTAGGACAACACGCTAGAGAATAGTGCAATTAACATGTCTACGGACACGGCATTCAATGACAGTCTGAAGAGAATTAAACACACTTAATAATCTAAAGTCAAGCGATGACGGGTCACTTGTGGAATCTGTAGACTGTAGGCCCACAGTCTACAATGTTGCTACGACGACAAGGGTTTCTTCTCATTTTTTTAATAAAAAAAAAGCAATGCAAAAAAAGTCTGAAACTCTCGCCGTGTGATCACGATAAGATATCCAAATATAGTGATGTATATCACGTAAAATGTAGATCTTGAATATTTTGTGTAAGACTCAAACCTATGTGCACAGCGTTCACGATCATTGCCGTTGTTGGCGTTATCATCATGTCAAAGCGTTCGTCCGTGGATATCGCGTAGTCGGTCGAAAAAGTGTCTGTGACGTCATCATATGTTGACGTAGTGGCAACTTCTTCCTGTGCTGGTTTCAAAGATGCCTCGGTGTTGTCGGTTTCCCGCGTTGGAGATGCTGATGTGGACAACATGTCATCATCTACGGCTGATAAAAACAGATATGGAAATTGTGCGAGGGTGACACCGTGTATGTGCCATTGTTCTCTAGTCCTTATCACAATAAAAAGCAGTCAAGTACAATCATTTAACAGTTATGAAGGTTGCGCGAAGCTGAGCGCTGGAGTCATCTTTCGCCTATGTATTATAGTAGTTAAAAGTTTATTTTGCACGGACGACTGATATTATCCGGTTGATGTGTTGATATCAACCGGTACATTCACCCCGGCCCCATTTTTATGACAGAATATCAGGATAGCAACTGTTGTTGGAAAAGCAACGTCCCATAGCAATTCCAACAGGAGTTGCTATCGTATCGATTTTTTTTAATGAAATTGGCAACTGATTTGGACTGAATATGGCAAGCGCCATCAAAAAGCCCTATTATGACGTATACAGCTAAAATATGTCTTTTCACTGAGCCACTGTTATGATGGCTCTAACGGATTTGTAATACAACAAGGCAAATGCCAAATTATGTCTCACCCATTCGCAAAGAAATAATCAATGGTTTTTTTAACTACCGGAAGTTCATTGATCCCGCTTATGATCTTTGAGATTGTATTTTATTGTATTGTATTTATTCAGACAAATTAAAAACAACATGTCTAGGGGTGCAAAAAAAGGTACAAATACCCATGTATGTCTGCACCCCTGAAGTACATCATCACCAAATTAAACAAATTATATAAGAATTATGATCGGAATATTGAAATACACAAATCTAAATACATTTAGGTATAAATATAATACAGTTATTGTAAATTGTGGTGACCTTCAACTCCCCACGGGACATTTACCATACAATTATAAGTTTGGTCACAAACGGACTAAGGGATCAAAAGTTATGAACCATAGTCGAAACCTGCCGTAAAAACTTAACATTGGGCCTCAAAGTTTGTTGGCCCCTGTCTGTGACCTTTGACCTTGTCATGAACTTCAACTCCCCGAGGGACATTCACAATCCAAGCTTGGTCACAAACGGACGTAAGGATCAAAAGTTATGAGCCATAATCGAAACGGGCTGTAAAAACTAAACGTTGGACCCTAAAAGTTTGTTGACCCCTGTCTGTGATTTTTGACCTCGGGATGATCTCCAACTTCCCAAGGGACATCTACCAGCCAAGCTTGGTCACAAACGGACTTAGGCATTAAAAGTTATGAGCCATAATCAAAACGTGCCGTAAAAACTAAACATTGGGCCCTAAAAGTTCGTTGACCCCTGTCTGTGACCTTTGACCTTATTGTGACATCCAACTCCCTAAGGATCATCTACCATCCAAGTTAAGTCACAAAGTGACACATACATCAAAAGTTATGAGCCATAATCGAAACGCGCCGTAAAAACTTAACATTGGGCTCTAAGGTTCATTGACCCCTGCCTGTGACCTTTGACCTTGAAGTGACCTTCATATTTGGTAGAATATGTAACCTGGATAACCACTCTTCCCTTTAAATTTGATTGTAAGTTAAGTCCTCAATATAGAGAGTTATTCAAGTTTTTGTAGCGTTACGGACGGACAGACGCTGCAGGCGATCCCTTATGCCCCGTCACACTTTGCCGGATAGGGCAAACGCATGGGACACGAAGGTCGATTTTGGGCATCCCTTGATATCCGTTGAAATGCGCTTCATGTCCTTTTTATTCTTTGGATGGACATTTATCTTGTCCTATAGTTGCACGTTTTCTCCTGTATCTGTACTGCACTTTGTCGTTTTCCACGCGTTTCGATCCGCTAGGCCTCCTGTGATAAGGAGGAGGCAATGCAAGCAACAGACAAGGCAGATGCCAAGAAGTGGCAAATTGGTCTTGAGAAACCCAGGCATTTGGTTTGTAAATTGTATGACTAATTGTCATATTGTCATATTGTCATATATATTGTCATATAGACAGAAAGGCGATACAAATTCGAACTAATCAGTCAGTCGTCACGCCGTATGCAAATTAGGCATAATGAGGTTCTGTGTGCCAGTGTTTACTCGATGCGCATGACCGTCTCGCGAATTCGAGGTTTCACGGGATTTTGCGAGACTCTGTACAAGCTCCAATACAGTTGTCATGCAGTTAGCGCTAGTGTATACGATTTCGACATGGTGGGGTGAGTCCAATTACCCGTTTCGTACTCTTCATTTTGATATTAAATTTGTCCATACTTAAAAATATTTTCAATGCTTAATCTCTCGTTAAATTTACCTTACATTTTGCTTGTAGTTTTGATGTATTCGAAACATAAACCTCTACTTTGCTTGATCCTGGCTGGTATAAAACTTTTCATACTCTAATCTTTTTTTAATTCGGCAGAGGAAGCATGTACCGATACTTGCTTTAAAGATCGAAAAGATGCAATATCTGTAAGTTACTTAAAATTTCGTTCAAAAACTGACGAAAAAGAGACTTGCACCGGAAGTTGCGAAGTCAAGATTTTTCCTACATATGGCGCGAAGCTTGGCGTGTCCTTGAAACTATTTTGTTTGCATTCATAATATAGAGCTGCCAACATTGAAATGCAATTATCAGGGGGATTGTTCAATGACATGCTTCTGATTCTGTGCTGGTTCATAATTGTTCATTTCCAGAGAGTCTTCTGTCGAATCGGGAGTCCCCCCCCCCCCCCCCCCCCAAAAAAAAAAAAAAAAGAAAAAAAAAAGAAAAAGAAAAGGGGAAATTAATATTTTAGGTAATCACCCTGAAAAGAAAACGAAACTGCTTGTTTCATGAATCCAGGCCTTCGGACTCTAGAATAATAATACTGATAATAATAATAATAATAATAATAATAATAATAATGATAATAATAATATAATAATAATAATAATGATAATGATAATAATAATATGACAATAATAATAATAATAATAAACACAGTGGCATGATTGATAGTTCATCAGATTATTTAAGATTAACATTCATGCAAATCACCAGTAGTCCCCAGCTGCAGCTTCCAAGTTCCAGCTAAAAAAAAAATACATTTAAAATAAAAAATAAATGGATACATCAAAATCTAGCTGACATATCATCAAATCCAGAAATATAATTTGAAGGAGTGAGAATGTCCAAAGGAAAAAACAGACACAAGGTTATTTTATTTTATAAAGAGGAGTTCTGGGTATGATGATATAGATAATTTCATTCTTAAAGGTGTTATATCTTCAGTTGCTGATCCACTTGTTCATATATTCAATTTGTCAATTTCTAACGGTGTGTTTCCTGATAAGATGAAACTGGCCAAAGTAATTCCATTATTTAAGAAGGGTGATAAATCCGATGTCAGTAATTATCTTTCAATTTCGTTATTATCATCGTTGTCCAAAGTTTTAGAGAAACTCATTTATAAGAGAACTATTGGTTTTTTGAAGTTGCATAATATTTTTACTAATTCGCAATTCGGTTTTCGAGAGAAGCATAGTACAACTCATGCTCTTTTATATTTTATTGATAAAGTGGTTCACGCAATTGATGATCATTCTCATTTAATTAGCATTTTCTTGGACTTCTCCAAGGCCTTCGACACTGTTGATCACGATATTCTACTCCACAAGTTATCACATTACGGAATACGTGGGAAGGCCTTGGAGTGGTTCAAGAGTTATTTGGAAAATAGAAGACAGTTTGTTATAATCAAAGACAATTGTTCAGTAATAAGAGAAGTGACTTGTGGTGTTCCGCAGGGAAGTTTATTAGGGCCACTGTTATTTATTGCTTATATTAATGATTTTTGTCAGGCATCTGAAGTACTTTCTTTCATCCATTTTGCTGACGATACCAATGTATTTTTTGCCCACAATGATGCTAATTTTCTTGTTCAAAAAGTTAATAATTCTGAATTACAAAAAGTGAGTAATTGGGTAAGAGCCAACAGATTATCCTTGAATGCCCAAAAAACGAAATATATGATTTTCAGTAATACTGTTGATACTCTGAGTACAGCTATAGTTTTGAATGATATTCAGTTAGAAAGAGTTTCACATTTTAAATTTCTTGGAATTATTGTTGACGACAAACTTTCCTGGAAGTTACAAATTGATTATATATCCAACACAATCTCGCGTAATATAGGCGTTATAAATAGAATGAATTCGATATTCCACAAAAATCATTACTTATGTTATATTCTTCATTGATATTGCCTTATCTTAATTATGGTGTTTTAGTATGGGGTAACACTCATCAAAATCTACTGGATAGAGTGTTCCTTCTACAAAAGAAAGCTCTCCGTGTCATCTGTTATCCTTCCATACCCTCCCACTGAAATTTGTTATTTTCCTCCAATAAGCTATTAAAAATTAAAGATTTGTTTTTATATAATTTGGGGCAATTTATGTACATGTACAACAACGACTCACTCCCGTCCATTTTTGCTTCTATGTTTCAAAGAAATCAATCATTCCATGAGTATCCCACTCGACGCTCCAATGAATTTCATTTACCTCTTTTACGAACGATATTTGCTAAGAACACACTTATTTACACTGGCCCAACTTACTGGAATTCCCTGAATAATAATATAAAAAATGCCCCTCTATATATTCATTTAAAAGAAGATTAAAGTTTTCTTTATTGCAATTTTATGATCCCATAGAATTGAATTGGCCTGTTGGCATATTTCAATTCCTTTTCGAAGAACTTGGCTTACAAGTGATATACTGTCACGTATTTTCTCGTCTCTCTTGTCCTGAGACACCTACAGAGTAGGTTTGATTTCATTGATATTATTTCTGCATATATTTTTCTATACTTTTCTATATAATCGTATCCTTTTCACGCATCCCATCATTTTTTTTCAATGAATTCTGTCGAGGATCACTGGATCTGTTTTGTCTTTCTGTCCGTTGTATTGTCTCCCTGTTATATTAGTCTTGTCTCGTTCTGTCTTGTCTATGAGTCCCCCTTTATTAGTTTCGTCGTCCCAGTTTCGTTTTATGTTTACTCGCCTGAGTATGTATGTCTGTTTGATACTCTATCTTCCTAGTGGGCTTCCAAACTTTTTTCTTTTTTACTTTATTCCCAGTCTTTCTTCCCCTTTTTGCATCAGTTCAATTTCTATTGACATTCTGTACTTGAGGGGCCCACATTCTACAAGCATTGTCTTTTTAGTGGGTCCCTCCATTTTTCGATGTCTTACGTATTATATCGTCTTTATCACTTCAGTCAATTTTCATTACAACGTATTTCTTATACCAAGGTTCCTCGATTATATTTTTCTCAATTTACTTTGTTTTGACTATGCAACCTTAGTCTCTGTTACCAAAGAAAGTGAAATGTTTATGTTCTTTTCGAAAAATGAAACAAAGCATGAATTGAATTGAATTGAATTGAATTTATTAAACCGTAACTTGCAAGACAATTTGATGTAAAACTAAACATGAAAAGAAATCACAATGGAACATTTCAGAAAAGAAAAGGCATGAGAAACATCGTAACACAAATATTAGTATACGGGACTGAACCCAAGTGCTTGGTTTTTTTTTTTTTTACAACGTGTGAAATTGCTGACGTGCTCGTATCTGCAAGTAGTCAAACAAGTGACAAATCCATACGAACACAAAGTGGCGATAACGAATCCTTAAATAATTATCTACGAAATTTTGACAGAATATGACAGAATAAACCTATTATATACACGTTTAAGCCGAGTTTCAGTCTTCGAGACCCGACACAGGAAGTCAAACAACCACAGTAGCAGACGATGTGATGACGTCATGCGACCGTCGTTTCTGACCAATCACGATCCAGCATTGTAGAGCGATGTGACATACTGTTGTAATTTGCTGGATCCCATGAGGTATAAAAGATAGAGTGACTTGATTTTTCCATATTTTGAAAATAAGATAATCAAGTATCCTACTTATTTAGTTTGAAAGAGATGAAAGGTGGTTAAGAACGTATTTGACCCACTTCTTTCGGGTTTAAATTTTATATTTTCAACGCGTGAAATTACTCGTATTTTTACCCTAATTCCCTTTCCAGTATTATCAAATCATTGTCATTGAATTAGACATTGAGCTTTCTTCTTTCATTTAATGTAAAAATGAGCTGTAAATGTTATGCTGGGGCTACACAACGATAGTTTAAAAGGAACACTGCACAGCTAATTATGTATTCATGACCGCTCCGAGCGTGCATACGTCCTCCGCGCTCTGTGCGAGATTCGCACGAGGACTGACTGTAAATTTTGCTAAGTCTCCCCGAATTTACCATGCAAAGGTTGTGTTTCAGGTGGAAAGGTGAGAGGCACATCCATCGGATTGACGATTTGAGCAACGGATGAGCAAAATATCGCCCAATTCTTTTACGTTGGGCCTATCCGGCAAAGTGTGACGGGGCACCCCCTCCGGTGGGCTCGGTGACCGGAACGTAATATGTTAATTTAAAGAAATGTAAATTCATATTAGAAATTTAACTTTTTAAATATTTTAGTTGAAAAAAAACAAACAAAACTTTGTACATGAATTTGTATACTTGATTTGTAGGTTTAATTTTCTTTCACATTTTGACAGTCATTTCTTTTAATTTGTAATTGTTCCTCTCCAGCTCTTCCTTGGAACTCCTATACCATGGCAATTACACCCCCCCCCCCCCGACAATAATAATAAATCCCCCGGCTAAACACTGGTTAATGGAACATTAGAGTAAAGATTAGGGTAAGGGTTATATTTAGGGTTAGAGTTCGGGTTAGAGTTTGGTTTAGGGGTTAGGATTAGGTTCAGGATTAGGATTAGGGTTTGTAGGGTCAGGGGAATGGTCTAGGGCATTGTCCAGACGGTAATTGCCCTAGACCGCCTTGCAACTCTTATACTCACGAATATCGCAATGCGTTCCGATGAAGTCGGGCGGACAGTGGCAGGTATAGTTTACAAGCGTCTCTTCGCAGTAACCGTTCTTACACGGATTCTCAAGGCAGTCTGTATGATAACGAGGGAATATACAGAAGCATACCCAGTTTGTAGACAATCGCTACCCACTTCATCACTCATGACAATGTTTCCACAAAATATAGCAAATTTGACAAATTATGGGTCCACAAAAAAAACCAAAAAACAAACTGAAACTCTCAGACTCCACCTCATTATCAAAACACTTACCAACATAATATTTCCAAATGCTACAACCGATTATTATTGAAAAAAAAACACCAAACAAATCAGATTTGGAAGAAAAGCAATAGCTGGGCTGGTAATCACTATATGGGTATAATATGAATGCTTGAATACATACCCTGTATTTCAGATTTGTAACGAGCACGCGCAATGTGGACAAGAAATTAGATTCGGGTGTTTTTAATGGGGTTTTTTTCTTTAATTTCAACAATTCAAAATGGTTAAAAAAGGATAAAAGATGCTTTCCAAAGATTCGATAAGCATACACTTTACAAACGTAAAAAATAACAAAACTAGGTAAAACGAGAACCAAAGTATGCAGAACCATTTATTGTACAAGAAAGCTTAATGCTATGAAGCAACTATAAATAAAAACAATATTAATGAAAGTATAATACACAAATACCTGCACCTACAAGCAGTATGAATACATGTGATTTGTATACAAATAACTTGATCTTTATGAAATCCATGTGAGTTCAAATAGCACTATAGGTAGTAAGGAATAAGGGGGGGGGGGGGACTTGAAAAAAAATAAAAACACAAACACAAACCAGAGCTTGCGCAATTAGCAAGTCCCTTGAGCAAAACAAACAAACAAATAACAAAAACAAAAAACAATGTCTTGCATGCATGTTTATAATAGCCAACAAGGAATAGCATCCCGATACAGAAGAGATAAGAGGGATATACAAGTAAAATAGTGGGACAAGATGACACACACGCACATACAATGTATACAAACAAACAAGTACACACGAACACACACACGTCGTTGCTTTATGAGAAGCAACGTCGGATTTTATTACTGTCGAATAATACCCCCCCCCCCCCCACCATACACACAGTTAAAGAAAGAAATAAATGACCATATTTATACTTTAGGTTATCGGAAATGCTGCAACATGTTTTGTCACTCTTCAATTCAGGTCATGGATGTTAGTTCTTTGGATAGGATTCCTCAGAGTCAAAATCACCTGAGCATTGGACGATTTCTCTATAGAGCAAAACAAGTGACGTGCTTTTCATTCATTTTTAAATAGAATGTGTCAGAATGTGTTCAAAATAATCATTATGATATAATGAAATGGCCTGTTGTTGCCTTAAAGGATTTTCTCTCTCCCATTCTCACTTTACTTTTTTTTTTCTTTATATGTTTTTGGGTCGCTAGGATCTTACTCGAACTTAACCATTCCCCTCCTTTCTTGGGTATTCCCTCTGGGCCATTGCATAATGAGACCAACACTCACGAGTTATACAGCCCACGAGTTCAACATTGAAACAAAAAAGTCCACGAGTCATACAGCTCATGAGTTCGACACTATTATAGGCGCAAATGAGGCCCGTAAATCCGACACTACAGGCAAACAATGGCAATGAGTTCGACTCTCTATGCAAACAAGGCTCACGAGTTCGACAATACCATAGATGACACGTAAAAACAGTTTGACATTACATCACGGGGCTTAGTATGCTATAAAAATGTCGTGGGCCTTTGTCACAGCCGGTGAAAGCGTGTGATTGCTTGTTGGTCCAGTGTGACTCCTTGAATACAGAACTCAGACAAAGTAAGCACAAAACACCATAATTCCGGAAATTATAAGCTTTATTTCCGGTCTTTCAATCTAGATACAAATAAGGTGGTGGTACAAGAAACAAAACAGCACACAGACACGTCACATACGCCCATGCACACAGTTCAGTCAATGCTTATCATGACACCTCAAACCTCACTCTAGCGACGTAATGCTTAAACGCCGGCTTCATATCAATCTCCTAACTATTCATAGCATAGAGAAAACTTAACAAATGCTTCGCAATATGGCCATGAATATTGCCTAAACTTTACTCCGGTTACTGATATGGTTTTGTATAAGCTTCTTTAATTAAACTCAACACTTGCGATAACTCGTCAGTTTATACTACCTGTGCGCACAGTTTACAATTAGGGGTTTGAATATTAACAGTCCAAAGTGTTTCTTTCGGGATAACCAAAACCTGGTATTGTCATGCTGAAGTTGTCTCCGTGATCGTCGAAGTCGAACGCGAAACAGTTCGCTGCGAAGACGGAGTGCAAGACCTCGTCGAAGGGACGGTTTCCAACTGGACGTGTAGTACACGGCGGGTTCCTTCCTTGTCCGAAGTGGCCCGAACACATTGTCACGAGCTGGGGTTATCTTTGCACGGCGTGCACGGGTTGTCTACGTACACCCGAATGACCCAAGTTAACGCCATCTACAGAGTACAGTAACGAAATTGCCACAACATAACAACTACTTACTCTCTTACCATTTTATATCAGTAAACACCTATCCACACAGATTTAACACCGCAGCTATCACTTCGGTGCCTACAGAAAAGAGTTAAACATTTTCTCATGTCTATAGTCTACATGGTATGAACACAACCATTTTGGCTTCGGTTGGGCATCTATCTTGCTTCATAATGCTCCTTTCCGTATATCAAATATCAACATAAGCACTTCAGCACTCTGCTTGAAAGTAATCATTACGCCAGTAACCACCATGTATAATCTATTATCCTCTTACACAAGCAACGGTGTTATTAAACGGGGGGGGGGGGGGGGGGATAACTTCTCTGCATTACACATTATCACAGACAATAACTTTCATCAACATATTATCACAGACGGTATATAATTCAACCTGCTTTCAACTACGAGCTGTAGCTTGCTCTATACCAGAGACTACAAAAAGCTGTGCACATAATATAACACGTGGTCGGTTTACCAAAACCACTTTTCCTTTGTAGAATACAACTTCAAATAATAACTGATATTTGGGAAAAAAAAGAGGATATCGTAATAAAACTATTAACTTACAGTTTGGTGACTAAAAACTGCCGGTATCCGACCTCATATTGTCTGCTCAAGCCTTTTCCAGCAGACCTTGCAGTCTAACTGCTGCCCCTGCAACTGCTGCATAGCCACTGAGGTTACTTCTATGAAGCCAGTATGACATGTGGTTGTATTGCCCCTATGTATTAAATCAACGAGCATTGTTATGTGCAAACACCTGTAGCTTCCCCAGCACAGTGCTGCTCCACACTGGCAGCCAGACACTGTATGATTTCAGCAATGTATTGTTGCTAGGCCAGATTTCTATACACAGGAATGTTCTGTCCAGGTGTTCATAACTCCCTTTTGTCTGTCGGTAGCAGCCCAGATTCTTGAGTAGGGCATAACAATAGCAATAAGAAAATCAGGGGAGAAATGACTTGTAACAGCCTTATTGTTTACTTAATGTCAAACACGTGGGCCTTGTTTACCTAAAGTGTCGAACTCATGGGTTGTTTGATTCGTGGGCTGCATAACTCAAGGGGTATATCCGTATAATGACCAAGGAGTTACCTGGTAACTCCTTTATATCGCTAGTATGACTAATTTGCTGTAAGACTTGTGGGGTGAATGACTCGTGAGTGTCGAACTCATGACGTGCACCCGTCTCCTCCCCCTTCACTTCATCCTCTCTCTATTCTATCGCTACTCGTAGAATGTCTGTGAAGGGTCTAGGATAACCCCATGGACAATTACCCTAGACCCTTCCCCTGACCCTAACCCTAATCCTAATCCTGACCCTAATCATAACCCTATACAACCCAAACTCTAACCTTAAACCTAACCCTATAATCTTTACGCTAACCTTATCACTAACCAATATTTATCGGGGGGGGGGGGGGGTAGTGTCTTAATTGCCCCGATACGGCCTCCGAATATTCAGCTCGTATTTTAGTTCAGTTGTGGAGAGTACATGGGAAATTGCTGTAAAGAACTATATGCGTGTCCTTATATTACTTTGAATTCTCTATTGTGTTTGGACTTGTCCTGGCCGTAATGACTAGTGTTTAACAAGTAAACAGGGCCTATGGGCCAAACTAGCTATTGAAAGGCGGTGCCTGATGAAAAATAAATGCTAGGCATGATTTTAGAAACTGGTTATGGTGCAGGAAGAGGCCATCTCAACGTTTGTATCAGCAGACACCAGTATTTGGAATATTGATTTTAGACGAAATATTTGATATCTATGAATTACATGTGATTTTTGTCGGCAAAAAGTTCTGACATGAAAAGATTTTGAAGATGAAGCTGAAAAATCATCTGCATAAATGTAAAGAGGTATTATTTACCATTTGCAAATAACCCCCCCCCCCCAAAAAAAAAAAAAAAAAACAGCTTTAGCGCATCAGAATACTTAAATGTGAGTAAGGGATAGAAACATTAATGTCAAAATGTTAATCAGTATAAAATATACAAAATAATTATTACATACAATATCTTTAATGAAATTGCTATGCCGTATACAGTTATACTTAAGTGAGAAAAGCAGTGATATCTCCTGATATCTCAGGCTTTATTGCGAATTTTTGTATGGCAGGATGTTTTCTGATACAGGTGAACCCCACATTTTCATCAAATGTGGTAATTCGAACATTTTTAAATCACTTTTCCCAATGGTAAACAATGCCTTTAACGGATGAATAATCTCATTAAAAGAAAAAAAAAAGGGGGGGATCGACTAGCACAAAAGAGTCGATCTGATTATAAAATCAAAATCTCCCATACCGTCTTAAACTTCCCAAATTTTAATCTTTTTTTAGATAGATCTCAAGGACTGAACTGCATAAAATAAAAAAGCAAAATAAAAAGAATGTGTTTCGAGAGAGGACCAGAAAGTACGTACAAAAAGGAGGCTATAAACATATAAGACATTAGAAGTGATACAATGTAATAGCACCTGTTAGTATATCATAATTTAAACAGGCTTCAATATTGTTCTTCTTTTTCAAAAGAGAGAGACTTCAACCATTCAATTATATCTTTCGTATCGTCGTTCAATGTGTTATTCAACGCCATAACATCAAACACTCAAGGGCAGCAAAATACACTGTACAAAAGATATCTTACCCGGAGGTCTACAAACGAAGTCTACCCACTCAGACCCCAACGGACGACGGACTTTAAAGTAGCTCCGTATGCCAGAGCTCCGGGGTACCAGTTTAGGAAAGAGTTGGACGCTCAAACCATTGAATAAAATCGTCTGGCATTGAGATCTCATCGTCAAGATGTCGAGATGGTTGTAGTTCATCGCCGAAGTATTCATAGGGCCTACTTGAAGATGATAATACATGTATATTATTATATTTGTTTTGTATCATTCCATGAAACTGTACCTTCCCCAAAACTCTTGAATTCTGGTACAGTGAAACCCCGTTATAACGAGTTCGTTTATAACGAGGAACCGCTTTTAACGAGATCATGTCGGTCCCATATTTCTTTGAGTGTAAACCTATTGTAAAACGGATCGGTGACAACGAGTTCGGTTATAATGAGATTCCGGTTATAACGAGGACATCTTTTGTGCGTCATGATAAAGAAACACATAAACAATTTGGTCGGATAAATGGAGAACATGTTTTTGGAATGCATGTGCAGCTTATCATAATCCTTTCCATATCAGTTCCGACTTCCAGCAGTTTAGCTGGTTGGGAAACATTGATGTGTACACTACGTAAAAGTAATAAGATAGTTAATGAAATTATAATGATGTTCATTATTATGTCACACTCTAAAATGAACAATTTCATTCTTTCAGAATGATCCGTTGTAGTCATGAGGAAGAGATAGGCGTAAAAAGGATCACGAATTCAACGCATGTACAAAATGCGAAGAGATATGGGGGAGAAAAATACAAAACGCATTTTCAGCCCCTGCTGGTGCAAACATGGAATATTACAGTATAGTAAAAAGGTAGAGTGAAATTTGCGTTGTGATTGGTTGGATAGTATCACGTGATCGTGCAATTTTGTTATAGTGGCACGACCTAGCTAGGGAGGGCGGCCGATGGACGTAGTGTAAGACAAGGCCAAGCCACAGAACTCTTAACTACGGTAGGTTGCGGTTAAACTCTGCGTGCAACAAGTGCAGTGCCGGCGGTACGGTGAGTCTTGTTAGATCTAAATTAGGGCCTAGACCTACGGAAATACATGTAGATTGAGGGACCTATTTACTATAATAATTAGTGCATGTTCTAGTGATGCACCAGTACTGGACTATAGAACTCCAAATACTAAATTATCCCTCGTGCAGTTCTATTCACCTCGGCCTGCGGCCTCGGCAAAACAAAACAACACTCGGGATGATTTAGTATTTGTCGTTCTCTAATCCAGTATAGTGCATCATAGAGCATGCACTATTCATATTATACAAGATAGATAGAGTGCGTTAGTGAAGGTGCAGCGCACTCGAGAGTATTGACAATGGTGCAACATGCACCATTGTCAATACCAGGGATGCCAAGTTCAAAAAAAATTGAGTGAGATTTTCATGACTCAGCATCTCGGCATTTGAATATGCGCGCAAGCGAGGGTGTGGGAGGGGTTTTTTCCCCTGTGGCCTCCCACGGTAGGGAACTTTTTCAATTTTTAGCTCTTAATTGTGCGACCAGGGGGTCTGGTGCATACTTAAGTGACTATTTTTTACTTATTTTGAAAGACAAAAGGGAAATATACCTTCAATTGCAACTATCACTTTACATCTTTTGAGCTATGCTCATTATTATAGGCCCAAGTTGCAGACATCGCCCGATACGTGAGAAAAATGGGTGTCATGCGTGAGATCGTGAGATGGCCCCTAAATGCTTGAGTCTCACGCAGAATGCGTGAGACTTGGTAGCTCTGCAATACTCTCGAGTGCGCCACACCTTCACTAATGCCATGAAATAATCCTGTGCATCATTTGTTTTATAAAATGGGTCTATTAAAAAACTTAAGCTGGAGCTAGCTGTCTATGAGTTATTTTTCACTTGGTACCTTTATAAAGTTCAGAAGTCAAACGTCGACCAAATTCAAGATAAACAGTGAAGTGAAGTGAAGACTAAACACCAACTCATGTACAAGTTCCAATATAATGTCATCGGCTTAATTGTAGTGGAAATGCACCTCATCACAGTTGTGGAAATGGAAGTGAGGTGTACGAACACGAGCGAGGCGAGTTCTGTCTTAAATGGAGACACTCCACCGATAGTGATACTCGTGACCCTTTTTTTTTTCTTCTTTCAAACAACATTTATTCATATTTCAAACAACAAAAATAACATCCAAATTTTCATTTACATGCATAAATTAGAAATTCAAATATAATCAAATAAATCATTTGGAAGATTAAACAAAGGTCTGCCACAACGTGTTTTGTTTACTTCAAGTCTTTTCCGTAATTCTGATAGAAACATATATCGCAATCTACGTTCTCTATCATCAACACCTTTGTGATTACGCAGTACTATACATTTATGAATACACCAAAAAGCTATATTCATAAAATCATCTACTTCCTCTTCTTCGTTGCTCTTTAACAATAATGTAATATTAATGTCAACAGAAACAGGAAAAACTTGCTGAATTAAAAAAGAAATATAATTCCAAAAACTTCTGTTCAGTTTGCATGTAATAAAAGCATGTGTTATATCCTCACCTAGCTGACAAACATTAAACTTGAAATTATTACTTATTTTCCACTTAAACAAATTCATCTTCACTGGTAATAAATTATATAACACTTTAAAATCAAATTCTTTCAACTTATTATCTTTTGCTTTGACTAAATTACGTACAAAACAATTATGCCAAATTATCTTCATCCCTAGTACGCTTTCCCAGAAAAAACAACACCTGGTGTATACTGCTTCTTGCTTGATCAATTGATTATAAAAATATTTCGATGTTACATCACATAATCTCTTTACATTTTTTCCAGCTTCTAAATGTGGGGTACATACTAATGAAATATTCTGCTCGCTGTCCGTAGATAATTGAGTCAACCATATTTTCGGTATAGCCTCCCGCAGTTTCGAATAATCAAAAATTGCCCTTCTTTTACTATTTCAAAATTTCAATAATGACATGACTTCTTCCACCGTTTTGTATCTCCCTCCCAACAAAATGTCTTCTAATCGGATAATACCACTCTGAAACCATTCTTTGTAAAACAGAGGCTTCTTTTTGAAAACAATATTTTAATTGTGCCATAAAACACAGGGTGTTTCTTTCCCAATATCTCTTTGTCTATCAAAGACCAGGCACGCATTATTTCAATATAAAACGAAGGCATATTTTTCCCAAAAATGGACGTAACATCATACTCTTGAAAATCACAATTCAATAACAAATCTAAACCTCCAAAATGGTTAAACCAATAGTGAGCAAGGGTTTTCCACATGGCTGTCGTGTCATCAATTATCCTCCTGAAACTTAACACCAGCTTTTCCACATCCACCATTTTTAATCCACCATTTTGAATAATTTTTTATAACATCACGCCTTCTTACTTTTTCTACCCGACTTTGCCATAAAATCTAAAAAACATCATATTCAACCTTTTCATAATCATGACAGGAACTGACTCAAACATAAGCAAATGTACTACTTGACTAACTACCAAACTTTTCAAAACTATCACTCTCCCCGTAAAGGTCAGAACTTCTTTTCCTCCAATTATCTAGGAGGCGTTGCATTTTTTTCCAATATATTTTCTTTTATTTTTTTATATGTAATCTTCTCATTTCGTGAAATAAAAAAACCCAAGGTATCGTATAACATCTTCTGTCCATGTTAATCCTACATCTGACAAATTCCATCTATTTTCTCTCTGACTGATCCATTAAACAAAGCAGTTTTATCTTTATTTTCGGTCCTGCCACTTTTCCAAACACATCTAATTCTTTTAAAATAACTTTTAAAGACATAGAATCTCCAACAAAAAATGTTGTATCATCTGCATACTGTAATAACTTCAACTCAAAGTGACAGTTACAATCCCTGAAACATACACCTTTTATATCATCATTTTTACGTATCTTATTAGCAAGAAACTCAACCGCAATCACAAACAAAAGGGCCGATAACGGGCAACCTTGTCGAATCCCTCTCTGAATTTCAAATTGTTCTGAATTATTAAACCGTTGACAATTACAGAACTCACTGTTTATACATTACTGCTACCCAGTGTCTAATTTCTGCTCCAAAATTCAACTTTTCTAAACATTTCATAATAAACAATCTATCAATAACATCAAAGGCGAGTTCTGTCTTAAATGGAGACAATGCACCGATAGTGATACTCGTGAACCTGATTGTCTGTTTGACTCTGACTGAATCTGACGCTTCTTTGTGTTTAACATCTGCCTTCCCCTCTCTCTTGAGCTTTACAAGAACTGCCTTGTAAACTCTATTGCTTTTTGGAAATGTGCTTTTGCCACAACGTGGTACGTCCCAAAATACCACAGGACAGTTCCTGTGGTACTCTCCTGTGGTAAACGTCGAAAATTACCACAGGAATTCCTGTCGTACTGTCCTGTGGTACGTCCCAAAATTCCACAGGACAATTCGTGTGGTACTGCCCTGTGATACGTCCCAAAATGCCACAGGACAAGTCGTGTGGTACTGTCTTGTGGTACTATCCTGTGGTACTTTCCTTTTGTACTGTCCTGTGGTACTGCCCTGTGGTACTGTCCTGAGGTACGTCCCAAAATACCACAGGACAAGTCATGTGGTAGTGTCCTGTGGTACTACCATGTGGTACTGCCCTGTGGTACTGTCTTGTGGTACGTCCCAAAATACCACAGGACAATTCCTGTGGTACTGTCCTGTGGTACGTCCCAAAATACCACAGGACAATTCCTGTGGTACTGTCCTGTGGTATGTCCCAAAATACCACAGGACAAGTCGTGTGGTACTGTCCTGTGGTACTATCCTGTGGTACTTTCATGTGGTACTGTCCTGTGGTACTAACCTGTGGTACTTTCATGTGGTACTGTCCTGTGGTACTGCCCTGTGGTACGTCCCAAAATACCACAGGACAAGTCGTGTGGTACTGTCCTGTGGTACTATCCTGTGGTGCTTTCCTGTGGTACTTTCCTGTGGTACTGCCCTGTGGTACGTCCCAAAATACCACAGGGCAAGTCGTGTGGTACTGTCCTGTGGTACTATCCTGTGGTACTGTCCTGTGGTACTGTCCTGTGGTACGTCCCAAAATACCACAGGACAATTCCTGTGGTACTGTCCTGTGGTACTGTCCTGTGGTATGTCCCAAAATACACCACAGGACAAGTCGTGTGGTGCTGTCCTGTGGTACTTTCCTGTGGTACTTTCCTGTGGTACCGTCCTGTGATACTGCCCTGTGGTACTGTCCTGTGGTACGTCCCAAAATACCACAGAACAAGTCGTGTGGTAATGTCCTGTGGTACTATCCAGTGGTACTTTCCTGTTGTACTCTCCTGTGGTACGTCCCAAAATACCACAGGACAATCCGTGTGGTACTGTCTTGTGGTACTTTCCTGTGGTAATGTCCTGTGGTACTGCCCTGTGGTACATCCCAGAGTACCACACGAGCCTGTGACACAGTACCACACAGTTCCTGTGTTAACATAATTGTGTGGTACATTGTGTGGTACCGACCAGTACCACAGGGAGTACCACATGAGCCTGTAAAACAGTACCACCCAGTTCCTGTGGTAACATTTATTTATGTGGTACATTGTGTGGTACTGACAAGTACTACAGGGAATACCGTACAAGCCTGTGGTACAGTACCACACAGTTCCTGTGGTAACATTACAAGTGTGTGGTACATTGTGTGGTACCGACAAGTACCACAGGGAGTACCACAGGACTTTTTTGTTAGGGATTTTCCCTTAAAACAAAGTTTCGTTGTCAAAATGTACCTTGGCGTAGTGAAAAATAGATAAGCTATTGGTCAAACGAAGTGTCATTGTGTCATCAGAGTCCGAGGAAAATCAAGTACTGGAATCAACAAATTCGGACAAAAAAAAAAATAATTGAATAACAATATTTGCAATTACGTATGCAAATTGGTATGCAAGAGGCTAAACTACGACAGACTTCGAGATTCTACAACACATTGCCGCGAATCTGAATCATAGTTATCATATCAAGACCTATAAGTTGATGATTCTTTTGTGATAAAGAGATACAAGCAAAAACGCTATTAGAAATACCTTAATAATCTGATTTGCATAATGAATTATGCAAATAGTTGGCCATTTATATGAATATTTTCCCTAAAACGAGTCTTGCTATCAAAATGCACCTTGGCGTACTGAAAAACAGCTAAGTTATCGGGCAAACAAGGTGCACATTATAGTGTCGTCAGAGTCCGAGGTAAATCAAGTTCTGGAATCAATCAATAAAAAAGAACAGACTGAATGACACTTACGGAAATATTTTTGTAAATTGGCATTCAAGAGGTCGTATACCAGGCAGGTTTCGAGATTCTAGAACGCACTGCCGCAATAATGAATATGTTTCATAACAGTTATTATACATCAAGACCTGTTTAAGATTCCTGTTGTGATTGTGAGATACAAAAATTAACTGCAACTACTAAACAACACACCTCTATCATCTCATTTGCATAATAAATTATTTTCTATGCATATTTTCCACCAAAACAAGGTCTTGCTAGCAGAGTGTATCATGGCGTCATGAAAGAAGGATAAGTTATTGGGCAATCACATCACTATACATTGCTCGATAGATTAGTGCAAGGTCACTTCATCTTTCCCAGTACTTTGTCGTTTTCATTGGATAAATTGACATAAATATTTTCGAATCTGCAGTTGAATGTAAAATCAAGTGGCAACTTTCATAAATGTCGTCTGCGAACATAATTTATGTCTTTTTTAATCTATCTCTTTACCCACTCTGCAGGCTCAACAAAAAAAAAATTGTAAGAAAAATCCTGGAATATCGGAAACAGAAACGACAGATGACTTTGTAATTCTTCAGTCATAAACATAATCTGAGTCGAAAAGTCTATTTCCCAATCAAGCTGAATTAATCTACATTCATGCAAGGTTTGCATCATCACATTGTTGCTAACATGCACACACTGCTGTAAATCGTAGGCCTGATTTGTGACATTTGCATCGAAACGTTCTGCATTACTTTCGCATGCACATGAAATCATCTCAAGGCAACTTTGCAGGATTGGAGATAGATAAATCAGTACAGGCTGTAGGCCAGATCAAAACGTTCCCACCCATTGTCTACTGGCACAGTGAGCAGGTTTTTCTTCTTATTTTTCTTTTTTTTTTAATACAGGAGTATTGTCATTGAACTGTTTCCGCGAGCGTTCAGTTTACTTTTGTTTGTAAAATGGGCGGAACATATTTTGTGCCAAATGAGCGTGATGCATCTTTTGAATAGAATATAAGTTTATTCTTACTGACTGATAAGACGACTGATAACAGCCATGTTCCCGAAATCCTTTAGTTTTCTTCTCGTACAAGCAGTATCCTTGATGATTGAGAGTTCTTGATCACTTGCTTTACTAAGAGTGCTACTGTCAGTATCAGTCTGGCAGAAAAAGCACAACTCCAGTATCTATACGGAAGAAGGCCTCTTTATGGTAGCTATCGGATCGATGTTATCTCTCAAGGGAACAAAAGTAACTTCATGTTCGCAAGGTGGTGGAAAACCCAGGTCTTCCATAAAAAGATCCATATCGTAATTCTTGGGCAGAAATTCAAGTGACAACATAGATATTCAAAACCTATACTTGATAAAGCATATAATGAGAGGCTATTTGCTAAGAATGTCATTTCTATGATCTGATTCATACCCGGTGAAATCTATCATAAATGTGTCTTCTAGACTAACGTGCAGCGTGGACTTAAGCACGATATCTAAAATTATAATGATCAACAGAAAATGACATAAATCAATAAAAGTGGATTATAAGGTATATCACTTCTCGCTGGTTAAGATGCATAACAATATCATTTTTCGAGGAATGGGACCGGATAATTTACCCATTTAGCAAAAGTCAGACAGACAAGAAGGAAGCGTGGCGTCCTCGAGTTAAGAATAAATTAGAAATGCATCAATACCTGGTGGTTATCACTGGCGGCATGTTATCCACATATATCGAAAACAAAAAACAAAAAAGACCAGGAAGGTGTGAACCCCTAATTTCGTAGACTGCACTGGCCGAGGCAATTTCAGAGTTCAAACTGTCTTGGAAGTTGACTAAGTTACATTCTTATAACAGATGTAGAACGATCAAATCTAGGTTGATGTATGCCACATTTCTTTCTTTTGTTTTGATTTCTTCTCCCTTACTGCTATTCTAACATCGTTATTTAACTTTATGATAATTAGGCGCGATCAGAGTGGCAAAATATCGCAAAGTTTGAGATCGCGAAGTCTTCGCGGTCTCAAGTTTTGTTGTCCGGTCACACTGGTAGGAGATCGAGAAGTTTGGCGGGGATGGCATAGGATGAAATATTCCTAGTAAACTTTGTATTTGGAAGTTTCGCGGAAAGTTTGCAGTCACACGTACTTGTAAAACTTCAAGATCTTAAAGATTGCGATCTTAAACTTTTCGACATTTTGCCAATCTGAACAAACCTTTTGAGATCTTAGAGATCGCGATCTTAAACTTATTTATCTTTTGCCAGTGTGTGATCACGTCTATTCTATACAATTTTACTTCCCATCCCAATGGATCCTTCTCCAGTCTTTAAAAAAAAAATAATATATATATATATATATATACGTATATATACGTGTATATATATATATATATATATATAATTTCATCTAACGGACTTGCAACATAATTTTGTTTATTTATTGGGACAACAGTAATGTTTGTTGTGAAATTAAAGGTATTTTTCTTCGACGTGCAGTAAAAAAAAGCCTCATGAGAAAATAGTATAAAACCATCTATCCCTTTTCAACCTGTAGACGAATGTTTGCGATATATATGATATATATATATATATATATATATATATATAATATGATAACTAAAACTTTGCATGACACTTGTGGTACTCACGTGTGTGTTATGAAACATGATGATAACAATAATTAATGAATACTATGTGTCATGATTACCATGCTCTTGTTCACTGGGAAATAGAATTTCCGTGCTGATGCTACAGATATGCATATTGGAACAACATCTTGCATATGAACAAATGCATTGACCAATGACATTTTCCATCCCCCCATAAAAAGTTGAGTCATGATCCGCGTAGAGAGAGTTTTCATCAATTCGTTTTGCGATTACGCGATGTACTAGAAAATGTTTTTAATGTAAATAACAATTTGATGGCAATATTGCAGCCATTTTGTATGTATTATGCAAATTAGGTGTTAAAGTTCTTTCACTTGAATAAAAACCGGATTGTTTGTTTGTTTGTCTGTTTTGTTTGTTTTTGTTTTTGGTTTTTTTTTGCCCTGGCGCAATCAATCTTGGTTAAGAATCGGGTTCCTAACTTGAATTCAAAAAGAAAATCCACAAGGACCTTTTCAGAGGATTTGAAAAAAAAATCCCTTCAGGGTATATAGGCTATTGAATAAACTACAAGCACATAAAACTCATGGAGCTTACATTATGATTTGCATACCAATTACAATATTTGCATCTATTTTGATACCACTGAGAAGGAATTCTGATTTTTATCTAACCCTCAAAACCTTAAAGTCTACATATTTAGTGTTTAAAGGGAAGCAGTCCTGAGATTTTCACTGTACTGATAATTAAGAAGAGTAAAAAATATAAACTTTCACCAATTTATACGCTTGGACATCAAAAATTGTCTCCGTATGCGATTTTTGAAAAATAATTCCTGCAAGCGATCGTGAAAGAGCCGGCAAAAAAGATGCTACGTAGTGCATGCCCTACTCACCAAGTTGACAGCCGTGCCTCTAAAAACCAATTTAAGTGTTCAAATGATTAGTTGCAATTTTATCATATAATGTGAAAGTTTGTGGTTTTATAATTTCAAACAAAATATTTCAAGCTTAGATATATATAATTTACGAAAAATTAATATTGTAAACATAAATCTATATGTATTTTTAAACCAAATATACCTTGAACTTGACATCAAATAGGCACGGTCGTTTTCTAGCTTCCGTCCGTGTTGCATACTTCTTAGCGTAGAAACCACTCTCGCGCGCAAATCCTTACCATACCAATGTATACATACACAGTACACTCGACTCCGTCCAGTCGATTTTGGCATTCAAACCGGAGATAACCTGTGCATGAGAGAGTCGAATTCTTCAAAGAAAATATTGTTTGTATCTCAATATTTCTGTAAGTAGTCAGATAATCGCCTTTCCTCGAAAAAAAAAATATGACGTGAGCCGGGAAGGGTAAACACAGGGGGTCGTAGGGATATGATTTCGCTCCACTTTGCCGTGCATGTCCAGTCGGCACTGGCAGCAGCTAGCTCAGTGGCACTGTACTGCAGTCCAACCCCGGCTGCAGGCCCACGGTAAATTAAACATAGCTAGCCACTTTCCTTACCTCTCTACGCTTTTTTCCCTCGGTTCTCTTCGAAGTCGATGCTCGAGGTGTTTCTGTTTTATAACTCATGTGAGCAAATGGTCAGGATTGCATCTGGTTTCAGGAGTTTTCTCGGTTTATAACCGAGGGCCACAGCCTGCCGGTCCACGTAAAAACATCGCTTCACAAATTGTCCACGCACAGGTAGGTCACAACACGATTTCGAGATTTTGTAGGCCCTAAGTTTCTTATGTTCGGCATCGTTGTACCGATATTTCCCAGCCATACAGCTCACCTTTCACGATACTTTTGTTGGTCTGGGACGGAAAAAAGGATTTTCCTGGGAAATTTTCTGCACGATTCGAGCAAAACTACTGATGTAAGATAGCCTGACCAGACGACGCTGAATGCGGTCGCCCCTGTAGTGTACTAGCAGGCCTGTGTGGAATCGTTTCTACCTACAAATATGTACACTGTGTACGTACTATAGAACATGCATGAGCGGCGACAGGTAGGGCTGCAGCTGCGCTTGAGACTGGAAAAGTGCGAAGGGCAAACCGCGTACGGGGTGCGTACGCGTATCTACCGTAGATCTATCATCTAGTTGTACCGTCCACACGTGCGAATATAATACACAATACATACACACACACACACAAACACACACACACACACACACACACACACACAACGTAGAAACAATGTCAAATACGAGTCGGAGTAGCCACCGACGTCTTCATGCATCCGGGTAAACTAGGGAGCGTACGGATAACGAGCAGAACACGGCTGGGAAGAGTTGTGCATCGACGACGTATGACTCTCCGCCAAGACTTGCTCATTAGCATATTCACCATGCAGAGTCACACTTTTTCAACCAAAATGTACGAGCTTATTTGGTGATTTTAAAGTTTGTTTTTGGTGAAAGTAGTTCATTGGAGGTACCAGCAACAACATATTTTTTTTTAATTTCGTGAGGACTGTGTCCCTTTAACTTCCCTCTCAAGAAAAAAAAAGGTAAAAATTACTCCTCCAGTGTTGGTTATGCTTATTTCAGTAAGCCTATTTATTTGCATAGATGAATAAGATTTACTATTTACCACCTGAGAAACGTTTATCCCTCAAATTGCTAATTCCATTCTATATACAAAGATTTCAAATCACCCAGCTCGTTTGGAAAGAATTTACAGAAAATGTGTGTCTGAAACTGACAATTTCTGTTACTTGGCAGCCATTTTGGTTATGCAAATTAGATGGTCAAAATCGGTGAATTTCGCTTGGGAACCGGATTTTTCCTAACAATCAAAACTTTAAGTCTACATATTTAGTGTTAACTTCCCTCTCAAGAAAAAAAAATGTGAAAATCACTCTTCCAGTGTTAACATACGTGTATATATATATATATATATATAAACATTCATCTGCATATTTCAGTACTAATTTGCATAATTATGAATAAGATATACTATTTACCACCTGAGAAACGTTTATCCCTCAAACTGCTTATTGCATTCTATGTACAAAGATTTCCACTTTTTTCCAGCTCGTTTGCAAAAAAAAAAAAAAAAAAAAGTTTAGAAAATGCGTGTCTGAAACTGACAATTTCTGTGGCTGGGCAGCCATTTTGTTTATGCAAATTAGATGGTCAAGATCGGTGAATTTCGCTTGGGAACCGGATTTTTCCTAACCCTCAAAACCTTAAGGTCTACATATTTAGAGTTTAACTTGCCTCTTAGAAAAAAAAATGTAAAAATTACTCTTCCAGTGTTAATATACATGTATATATATATATATATATATATATATATATATTCACCTGCATATTTCAGTACTAATTTGCATAATTATGAATAAAATATACTATTTACCACCTGAAAAACGTTTATCCCTCAAATTGCTATTTCCATTCTATGTACAAAGATTTCAAATTACTTTTATCCAGCTCGTTTGCAAAGAATTTCTACAAAATGCATGTCTGAAATTGACAATTTCTGTTGCAGGGCAGCCATTTTGTTTATGCAAATTAGATGGTCAAGATCGGTGAATTTCGCTTGGAAACCGGATTTTTCGGATTCAGCATACTCAAATTAGGTAAAAGAGACCGGTTCCCAACTTTTACTCAAAAATGCCTCTAACACCTTTTTAGAGAGCCCTTTTTCAGAAATCCCACTAGACTATCTCAACCTAAATCTAATTTTACCACTTATTCCATTGATCCAATGATTCCAACACGTATTATAAACACGTTCATAAATAATACACGGTTTTTAGATATGGGCATTCAACATTATGTACTGAAATTGTGCTTAGGTTACATTGATTTTTTTTTTAGGAAAAAAAAATGCTTGCTTTATTAACTAGCTATAAGTAAAGCTTTAGATATTTTGGATCATGTCATATTATTACCAAATCATTAAATCATGGAGTTTGTGGTGTTTTATTGCAATGGTTGAAAAGTTATCCGAGTAATACAATAAAAAAACATCTTTGATATTACAGATAATGAACATCTGATCAGAGAACCATAAGGTGTGGAGTGCCACAGGGTACTCTGCCTTGGCCATTATTCATAGTATTTTTCAATGTGCAATATTCCCTGCAATATCTTAGAGAAGTTTGATTAAATGAGATACTTTATAGCATACTCTTCATATTTTCAGGTTCTTCTTGAGAACCCCATGATATATTTTTCACAACTTCATTGGTGGCATTGTCAAAGTGAAAGTTTGCATTTTTTTTTTTGTAAAATGCTCATAGATTCGTTTATACTTGAGTAAGTACACTGGTGACTGCAGTTTCAAGTATTTTTACGCAGGTTTCGGGTTGTCTCCCTCGGGATCGGAGAGGGGGAGGGAGTAAAGATGTCGTGATGCATAGTGATAAAGTCGCATGGATAATAAACATGCTGTAACTAAGCAACAAGGCTATCAAGAGAGTGTCAATTCTACTAAATGGTATCAGAGCAGTTGGAACTTAGTGCTGAACCTCAAGACGAATACGCGCACGAGCAGCAGACTATATACGAATCAGTGCTGATCAAGTGACTGCGCAGTGTGTCGTATATGTACGTTTCGAAATACTGAATTTGATCTCCTCTGCAAAAGGATAAAGATACGATATAATATTCTGGACTTGGGAACAGTTGCCAAATTACAGCTTCATGGGGGAACTCTGCTGTACGGGATTCACTTACTAGTATGCCATTGATTGAAGTTATGGTAAGTAAGGAGAATCAGTGGACGGGAGTCGAGCAATGTCATTCAACACGACGAATATTTCATTTTATCTTTATTTTCATGTGCCCAGAACCCAACATCTGAATTGTATAATGTGAATCTTACATCAAGGCATGTTTTATTATATTCATGCGTTCATTCATTCATTTTATTTTTCTTTCCATGTCTCCAGAACCCAACATCTGAATCGTATGATACGATTCTTACATCAAGCCATGTTGTATACATATTATATATATATATATATATATATATATATATATATATATATACATATGCGCCTAGGATAGAGCACTCTGCAGAGTGGATTTGGCGCTATATAAATCATATCAATTATCATTAGATATATATATATATATATATATATATATTCTATATATATATATATACATGTATATATATATATATATACATATAACAAAAAAAATTATGAACATGTAAGACAGTTAAGTACAAACCACAGCACTGTTATAATAAGGAGCTGTTTCATTCAACATTTGCTGCACCTCCAAAAAATGATGTAGTCACCTTCTCTCTCTATACAGGGTTTTTTTTTTTTTGTCAATGTTTGTAAGAAGAAGCAAACATGAATTCCTAATACAGATATGAAGGATATCATCTTTGAATAAAAGTATAGAGGTTCCATATATGGATGATGTTGTGCTACGACAGTTTTTTAATGATTTTTTCCCACCCTAGTACTGTAGAGCTGCGTTTGTAAGATCGCAGCTGCTGATCTACATTTTAACGAACATGTCGGAAAAAGGAACTAGCGATAATTGAGCACGTCATCTACTGTTCCCGGCAGCTCTGGTATTTACCACCGGTTTATTCCTATACCTGTACAGTAGACGATAAACTTGGAGCAAAATCCAAGGCTCGGAAATTCTGACACCAGGCCAATTCGGGAAAAGCTTACTGAATGAAAGCACGAAAAGTAGTAGATGACAGGCTCGATCCCTACTGGTTTGTTTTCCGACATGTTTGTTAAAATGTAGATTAGCAGTTGCGACCTTACAAATACATTTGTACAAAAGGTGACAATAACTTGGTGATGGGAACATTTATGCATAATTATGCATTGTCAAAGGGAAATATGTCGTTAAGATAATGTAATGAATGCAACAATATTTCTGTTCTGTGTGACTGTTTATTTTTTCTGCTTTTAAACTTTGCTGGTTGGTTCCGTACTACCAATGACTACGACAGCCTCCTACAAAGGATCTTATCCGGATGAAATTGCTTGCAGTGATCGCGAGTTTCTTGATCATTACAATTGGTAAGATAGCAGACTAGGATTATCGTCTTAGGGAAATCTTAACCTTGATTGGTTTAAATATTCACTTTTTTTATTCCATCGTTTCTTGTAATTTTGCTCATTTATTTTTCGTTCATTCATTTACAAAGTTTCTACACAAAATATACTGCAGTGTTGTATTTGCACCATCCATCCATGACAATGTAAAATAACACATACTCTCTAAAAAAAATCGAGTGAAAATATTCACTCTAAAAAAGTGAATACAAAAAAGAGTGAATTTCGAGTGAAATTTGAGTGAATTTTGAGTGAAAATGTTCATTTTCACTCATTTTGGAGTGACGTCAGGGATCACTCCAAAATCTTCGAGTGATCCCTGACGTCACTCCAAAATGAGTGAAAATGAGCATTTTCACTCAAAATTCACTCCAATTTCACTCGAAATTCACTCTTTTTTGTATTCACTCTTTTTAGAGTGAAAATTTTCACTCGATTTTTTTAAGAGAGTAGATTGTAAGTTCAATGTATTTATATCGCACAAAATCAATTGAAATCAATCTCAAGTATATCAAATCCATAATGGATGAATGAATTGTGTGCTGTGGGAACCTACATAGAAGGAGATACTTGTGAGAGTAGGTCCCCAGAAAAGAACTAGAAATGTCGCTATGGTGACTGGTATGCCTCCGCCATAATGCATTTTTCTCCTAATAGGCCTAAAGTACAATGTTTTGCAAATTTGGGATGACAGTTTCACATAATTGGCAAAATATTGAAAAGACATGTTTGTCACAAATGTGTTGAATTTTCACTTTCCTTGAACTATGTTTGCTATATTGTGTTTGAGTGCAGGTACGTGTATTTGAGAATTTGAGGATCTTTGCTTGACTTTTGACCCTTATATTAGTTTATGCATTGAGTAATTTTCGAGGTATGGAGAAAAAGTGTAATTTCAGTATCAATAGTAAATTATTTACATTTTAGTCTGGCCTTTGACCCTATATATGGCCCTTAAATCCCCAAGAGAATTATACTGTCAGTTAGAACATACATTAATACTTCCTATGTACTAAGTTTCATGATAATACCTAGCGTCACTTTTGAGATATGGATGAAGAAGTGAAATGTAGCCCTCCACTTGAGCTGTGACCTTTTGACCTCTGACCTTTTGGCAAGAAACTTCCAAGAAAATCTCTATTGGGTAATACATGTATACATCAAATACATCAAATCCTGTTGACATTGCATAAATATGAGGGAAATTTTATGAGGGACATTTCAAGGAGTTGACCTTGACCTTTGACCCCTTGACCTTTGGCCCCTGACCCCCAAATTAAGTGGACAATCACTGCAAGTCAGTACATGCATATGTACTAAGTTCCATGAAGATACCTTATTCCACTGGAAAGATAAGGAGAAAAAATGAAATTTTAACATCACGTGACTTTTGACCTTTGACCTCATGACCCAAAACTCTCTCTTGGGAGTACATGTATACACTAAGTTCCAAGAAAATACCTTCAGGCATTGGATAGATATGGGGGAAATAGTAGAATTTTGAGCATTTGACCTTGACCTTTTTACCTTTGACTTTAGCTATGGGCTTCCAAAAGTTGATAGGCACAACTTCGTCCACTCACATGCCAAGTTTCATTATGATAGGCCTACCTCAAACGGTTTTTCAGTTACTCTGTCCACAAATTGATTACGGACGGAAGGACAGACGGACGGACGGACGGACAACCCGAAAACGTAATGCCTCGGGCAAAACTTCGTGGCGGGGGCATAAAAAATTCAAACACAGCCAGTTACACTTACCTATCCATACTCTGCATGCACGCAAGTGCACCTGGACAAGCTTGCGTGCACATACACTCACACACAACAAAAACAAGACCGTCATAGGGACAGTATCCATGAAGGTGCCTGCAGCTGCAAGAGATGGAAAAATGCTTTTCTGCAGAAAAAAACATGAATGAAAAACAGCTTCTATGCAGGAAAAACAATATAATTGCATTTATATTTCTGCCCATGTTTTTAGCAGATTAAGCTCCTTGATTACATTAATTAATTAAGAGCTCTCGAATATTTTCGTGCAGGCCAAAATGTGAGACATGTGAAACGATAGCATCTCTACCATATTTAATTTATTTACCGTACGGTGATATACAGTGCGTATAAAAAAAACCACCCGCAACAAGATTTGATTTCGAATTTGTGAAGATTGTGTTAACTTTACACCAAAGTGCATGAGTATATTAGCAACATCTCAAAACCACATAACTCCTCGTTCCATTGATATCTCATTTATTCATGCACGGTCATGGATGGTTGAGTAATCATTTTTTTGGACAGTGGGTTAAATTGGACTTGGGACCAAGTTTAGACACTGCATGAATCAATGCACCTTTTATTAGAAATTAACTAAACAAATGGATTAATGAAATCAATAATCGCAACTTACGTTACCATTGTCTTCTTTTGGATATCTCTTTTTAACATTACATCCCATGCCCCTCAACATGGCCATCATTCCTTTCCACACAGAGATTAGCTCTTTTCTCCATCTCACACACAGCCCTGCGAATCATTGGTGCTTGGTGACGTAAGCTTCAAACTCATCAGTGATTCTTTGTCTCAGAGTTGCAATGTCAGGTGGAGGGGTAATGAACACTTTGCTCTTGTGATAACCCAAAGAAAAATAGTCACAACAAGTTAGATCCGGAGATCGTGGTGGCCACTCCACATCATGACACAAGGCAATCACCCAATTTCCAAATACAATGTACCTCAGCCAATATGTTTCTTACTGCAACTAGTCGATGGGCTGGTGCGCCATCCTGTGCCCACGATAGGCGTTTGAACACACCCCCTTGTTGCACAGGAAAATTTTCCATTTAAACAATTCAGGAATCACATGTTCATTCAAAATTTGTAAATATGCATTTCCGTTCATGTTGTTTTCAAAGAAGAAGAGTCCTAGGAGCAAACCGTTTCCACAAAGTCCAGCCCAGACATTCAGCTTTTCTCTACGAAAATCGACATTATAGTTAAATGCAGAAACTGAAACTTGGTCCCAACATGGACCTATATACGGTCCATGGTCTCAAGTCCAATTTGACCCATTGTCCAAAAAAGAATGATTACTCAGCCATCCACGACCATGTAAGAATAATAAGATGTCAGTGGAAAGAGGAGATATGTGGCTTTAAGATGTTGCTACTCACTTTTGTGTAAAGTTAACACAATCTTCACAAATTCGAAATTAAATCTTGTTCCTTTTTCGTTTTTTTTGATACCCACTGTATAATATAGGGTCTTACAGTGGACTTCCGCCATAACGAAGTACTCGGGACCGGCAATTTTCTTTCGTAATATCTAAGTTTCGTTGTAACCGAACAAACAAATAATAATGAACATAGAGCTGATAACATTGGAGCCTAAGTTTTTACTTCGTTGTAACCGGAATTTTGTTATAACCGTGTTATCTATAACGGGAGTGCACTCTATAGGCATATTACCATTCTTATTCAAAACACTCATCATGATTCAGATAGATAACCTTTGTCTAACCAATTAAAATCAACAAGTAACATTAAAGAGTTCGTAACCAAAAGTATCAATAATGATTATTCAATAATTATTGTTGAATACTAAATTGACAGAAAGCGGTTTTGCAAATGATCTTAAGGTGACAAGTCAATTTGTACTGTATTTGTCGTTCGACAAAATTAAATTGATTTCTAGGGATATTGTGTACCATTGGAAAAATGTTTAAGTTATCACATTTGATTCATAATGGGTAGGTCGGCTGTATCAGAACACATCGTACCATAAAAATCGGAATAAAACCTAAAATGTAAGGAGATATCGCTACTTTTCTTATACACCATAACCACAATAACATAACCGTTCCTTCTAGAAACTTATCTTATTACACACTATCGTTCACATTTTCTATATTCAACAAAACTTGACAATATTATACTGATTAACAATTTTTTCACATCATGCTTCTATACCTAACTCACATTTTTGACTTATTTTGATGCACTACAGCTGGATTTTTGTTTCATCTGCAAATAGAAATGATGCCTCCGAACTTTTACTTGAATGGAGTGTGTTAGCGATCTGTCAACTTCTTAGCTATCAGTGATATCTTGCAGATTGGAGTGTGTCAGTTTGAAATTGCATTCGTTCACCTCAAAATGTAGGGTACGCGATGATCATGGAAACGTTTACATCGATCAAAGTTTCGATTATTTTATTCGTTTTGTTTATTTACTTTCTTTCATTTTCAACAAAGAACATAAGTGTACAAAACACCATTCTGAAAAAGCAACATATTCTACATATATTTCTTAGGGGTTCACACGTACACCAATTAGCGGGATACAAATCTCGAGCTTTTTGCACGTGTGGACAGAAAAAAAAACACGACAATTAACGCGACAGGTATCGCGATGCTAATCCCAAGGAATCTTGCGCTAATTCCTCAATTAGCGGGCTAATTCGCCCCGTGCCGGTACGTGTGAACTGTCGGGTTTAGAATCTCGAGTTTTTATATCCCATCATACAATGCGCACATCACAATAGAGCGAGGCCTCTGCGAAGAGGTCGCGATGCAAATCTCGAGATTTGTATCCCGCTAATAGGTGTATGTGTAAACCCCCCTCTTGAGCTTATTCCATTGATCACACGCACACACTCCATCGCAGATTTCTGTGATGCCATCGACACCGCGCTAGCTACATAGCCTAGCCACGTTGCTCGTATCGCTACTCGCGCGCACTGCGTAAATTCTAATGTGAGAAATTTATATATCGATCACAGAATCACGATTGCGCGCAGATCGTGGATCCCCAATTGTCCTATTTCACGCTATATACTAGTAGTAAGTCTTTGCACCGCTGCTCGTAGATATAGCTAGTAAAACTACCCCATTTTCGTGCTCTGTACAATCATATTGCAAGAAACTTCACATGAGGGATATAGGGTGCCTAATATATATACTTTTTAACGAATAATTGAACGTAAAAGAGACTTGCGTGTGTGCACGTGTGTGTGTGTGTGTGTGTGTGTGTGTGTGCGTGTGTATGTATGGGTGTGTGTGTTCCTGTTCAATTACCTTGACAGTATACCCCCTGCAGCGTGAATTGAACATTCTAATAGACTGGTCTGGAATGAACGGTATGAAAAATCATAAATAAAACACTTTTACCTAAAGCTATGGTTTCTGGTCTAAGGTTTAGGGACCTTATGGGAACATAGATTCTTAGTCGTTTAGATTGAAATTGAAATTCACGTAAGTGAAGTTATAACAGAAATTTCTTGGATTACTACTTGTGTATGTATAGGATTCGCTATTTATTAATGAGAAAGACGATTTTTAAACTGTTATACTATTACTTGATATCATCTCATAACTGGTTATGATTACATCATACAGGGTAGTTGTTCCAAAAGGGTAATTCTAAAACTTAAGAGAAGTTGAAAGAACTTCACTAGTTGAGTGTTTTAAAGCTGATTTCAATACACCAAATGATGTCTTAAAGGATCTAACTATAAAACGGCAGACGGTTTGACCCCCCCCCCCCCCAAAAAAAAAGAAAGAAAGAAAAGAAATGAAAATCAAGTACCATACTGCGTCAAGATTTATAACACAAAACACAAAACAGGAATGTATACTTGTACCGACATATCTACACTGTATTATTTTTCGTAGACACTGTAATCCTCGTTTCACACCAGGCACGCTGTATATCTCGAGACTAAAACCTGATTATAAAAGGCTATCCTTTTCATATTTTGCGAGCCTGCTTGTTTAACTTACCTCCAGTACATATTGCGCAATATTTTCAGACTATCAATACTTCCAAACGAGAAATTCTTAAGCTTAATATCTAATCCATGTTTTTTTTTCTTTGAAGAAAGTATATATCTATAGTATCATTTTTATCTGATATGCTGTGAATCGATTTGACACAGGACGAGAACTGTTAGCTTTAGATAGTGAGAAGTGTTAATGCTAATGTTTCGTGTTTCATGTTTGTTGTGTAGGTCTGTTTAAACGTGATTATGGTGATGGTCTGTTGCACGTGTGCTCGAATCCATTTGTATTTTGGTTAATCATACTGAGGGTCCAAACTGATTGTATGAATTCATGAATAAATGAATTATTAATTAAAAAGTAAATGAATAATGAATGGTTCGTTTTAAATTACAAAACTCTCTCATCTTTGTTTATCAAGTTGTTGTTTGTCATGTCATTTTGCTTCCTATATCATACCAAAAAAAAAAAAAAATAGAATGTAGCAGCACAAATGATGAGTTAAAGTCCTCGTGCCGTGACGACTACGGTCTCAACTACACTCTACCGATGGCTCGGCGTTGCAAGGGTAATACCATCCCAAAGTTGTTGCCATGGTCGCCTCGCCGCTGTCAAAGGCAAAGTAGGCTTGCTAAAATAGCAACGGGTCGGAGAGTCTGTCGAATTCCAGGTACAATACATTCAATCATTATGTTTGTTCTTCTGTTTTGTTCGTAATTTCGTTTTTTTCTTCCTCTCCTTTCTCATTCCCTCATCTTCTCTCCACAACCAAAACCACTTCGACTCAATTCTTCTTGCTACACTTCCTTTTTTACTACTTTTCAAGATAGTCATTTTTTTTTCATGTACTTCACTAATTGTTCAATCGACAAATCAGAGCTGGAAAATGAATGAATTGAATACACACACATACACACACACACACACACACACACACACACACTTGTATATATATATATATATATATATATATATATATATACATTAATAATAAAGTATCGAGCCTGATCTCCAATATGAAGATGCTGAAGATAAAAAGATAAATTACAGCACTTGACTTGAGTTACATGATCCAATATATTCAAGGGATATAGGTTTGGTACATGTCAATAAATTGTTAGTAGGGTTGATTTAAAATCGAGTTATCTGTGTTGAAGTGAGATTGATATTATTTGTAGTATAAATTGACAAATGGATTTGTTTGTGTTTTGAATTGCATTTGTACCGTTTTTGTTCATGTTACACCCAGCGTGGGTTGATTTATGAATAATTTGAATGAAATTTGTTTGAGCGTTTGTTGGTTTTTGTTTATAAATGTGTAGGGCCTATGTATTTGTGGTGTGCATATGGGAGTTCGTTCGTGTTCAAATCAACTGACGATTGAGAAATTATTTACGGCGTGTCGAAATTATTCGTTCATGCATAAAGCATGCCAAACTTATTCTGGGACAAAGAATAGTGATATGGAAGTTGAAGTTAAGACTGATTGAAGAATTGTGACTGCAGTGAAAAAATAAACAAAGACAGATAACATTTTATGGAGGGAGGGTACCTCCCTCGTATGTCTTTTCTGTCGGTCTCACACACCCATACTATTTTGAAATCAACGCCGCTGTTAACTCTATAAACAAGTGCTCATACACGTTGAAGGCATTTTCATTGCCCCTGCTGCTCAAAAAGTTCGTTCGCACATATATCAAAACACAAACACCAACAGACACACGTAGGCCTACGCATACAGGCACACGTATACACACATGCAGACAAACAAACCATTACTACTATACAACCACCAACATACAGCTATGCGCAAACGCATACACAAGTCACGTAATACGCACCTACAAACATACACAGCACATACCGTGCAGCCCCCCCCCCCCCAACACACACACACTCTCTCTCTCACACATACGCACAACTTACTACACTCGTACAAGGTGTTTCAAAAAACATTTCCACTTTTGATCATTAATAGTTCAAAACTATTCATCCGATAAAACTGTCATTGATATGAGTAATAGCTGAATAGTGTACAATTTTGTTGGAGGTAATTTGATTGTGACAGCATAAATCAGTTTCATTAAAATCTAAGATTGATTTTGAAGTAAGGTTTCAGATTTGGGTCAAATTTTAGCCCTCTGTACAAAAATTGAACTTTGCACAAGAACCAATGATGTGTATGTGAGTGTGTGCTGACAATGGCCCGGAACAATGGACATGCCTGAACCACCTGTCGACTTATAGGCGTCATCTCGCGCTCCCTGGCACAAGAATGCTTTATCAATAATTCATGTGGATTGCCCTGGGCACTGCTTGTCTGAATTGATGCACGGTAAAGGGTAAAATGTATGCACATGGAAAAAGTAAGCACATGTTTCCATGTGCTTGCAAACACCACATTTAAATCCAGCTGGCAATCATTTTCAAATTTTGCTTCACATATCACTAAATTTGACTTTACACAGATACTGCCAGAGGCTGAATAAAGATTAGTTGTGGTAGTGGAATTTATCATGAATAAATAATGAAGCATTCAAACCCTGCCAATTATTGTTCAGGACCATTGTCAAAGTTTTAACCACACACTCTCATAGACACCCTTTGACCTGTGCAAAATGAAAGTTTTGTACTGAGGGTTGAAAATAGAGCAAAATCTGAAAATTAACTGTGAAATTAATCGTGGATTTCATGAAACTGATTTATGCTGTCATATTTAAACCACCTCCAACAAAATTGTACACTATTCATCTATCACTCATATCAATGACAGGGTTATCTGATGTGCAGTTTTTGAATTATTAAGAATAAAAAGTGGGAAATGTCTTTCGAAACACAAAGTAGTAACAGTCATGACCGGAGCAAACAACCCAACTAGTCCATAGGCCAGGCCAGATATTGGTACCACCTGAGGTGGCAAAACCCTTTTGGTGTCATTTTGTTTGTCGGGCATAGATATGCTTATCAAGCTATGATAGCATTTCCAAATGAGTAGCTTAGTCATAATAAATGAATTTTTAACCAATTTGGTCTCGTTTTTATATCCCTATACTTCTGAATCGAAACTAACCGCTATGCAAAGAAGAGCACTGTCTTCTGTATGTCCACAGGTGTTCTGTTGTAGCTTTTCTATGTTAATGAATGTGTATGCTTATTGAATCTTTGAGAAGCTTTTCGGGCCAAATTATACCCTTTTGAAGTATTCCAAAAATATAATGATTATAAAACAGCCAATTTCATTTCTTGTCCACATCACTGCGCGTGCTCGTTACAAATCTGAAATATAGATAGGGTATTATACCCATATAGTGATGATCAGCCCAGCTATTGCTTTTCTTTCAAATCTAATTAGGTGATACGCTATCAGCGTATCACCTATTGTGATTGTCAAAATCTCTCTTTATTTCTTTTTATTAGGTGATACGCTATCAGCGTATCACCTATTGTGATTGTCAAAATCTCTCTTTATTTCTTTTTAGGTGATACGCTATCAGCGTATCACCTATTGTGATTGTCAAAATCTCTCTTTATTAGGTGATACGCTATCAGCGTATCACCTATTGTGATTGTCAAAATCTCTCTTTATTTCTTTTTAGGTGATACGCTATCAGCGTATCACCTATTGTGATTGTCAAAATCTCTCTTTATTAGGTGATACGCTTTTAGCGTATCACCTATTGTGTTTGTCAAAATCTTCCTTTCTTTCTTTTTATTCTTCTTTCTTTCTGGCACATTTTGTGTCGTGAATATCTCAACATTGACATTACGGAATAACATGACATTTTCAGTCAACATGTCTCATGACAATATCTAGCCACAATAAGGTTTTCATGACAGTAACATATCTATGACGTCATCTAGGCGCCATTTTGTGATTTTCGGACCATGTTACATGATCGATCATAACTTCATAACTAAAGGTCATTTCTGTATCATTTTCGTTGGACATAAAGTTCAGGTCACTCTCTATCTTACTTTTTAATGCTAATTACCTAGGACATCATTACGCGCGCATTAGCGCGCGTCAAAGTTTTTAAATGCTTAAAACGACTTCCCAATGGGAAATCTCGAAGTTTCAGACAATTTTAAGCGTTCCGCGCATTCGCGTCCGTCCGCGCATTTCCGCGCGCAGTGCGCGTAAGCAACATGAAAATGCAAATTTTTTGCCAGATTTGGATTCCTGATACATTAAGTAATAATATCCATTGATTTCCGATCAATTTCGACCTATAACAAAGGAATGCGCTGGCGTCAAAGTTGAAATTTCGTGTGCGCGTCTATGTGGAAATATAGCGAAAAACATGTCTTTGTTTATTTCGCCATAGCTCTTTAAAACGTCAGGTGACCCTATGTTTTTATTGCATATTACAAAAGCATATGAATTGAAAATAACGTTTCAAGTATCAATATTTCCCTAAATACATTATGACGTCATCATATCATCATCTGAAATAAAAAAAGTGGAATTAATTTTTTGAGGTACTGTTTCTGACATTCATTTGCTCGTATCTCTGTTGTTTAAGCTCAATATTATCCCAAATTCAGATATGTTGTACTTTGAACATTTGCCTTTTAAGTCCAAGTCATGGTTTTGAAATTTGATGACGTCATCATACCTTAAATTGTGATTAAAGGTAAAGATGCAAAATCGGACAAGTTTACGTGTTATGTCTATGGGAGGTGATTTTTTTTTAAACCATGCATTGACTTGACAACGTTTAAGCACCTTTATCTCAGCTGATTTTGCTTCATTTCCTCTGAAACTTAAGTATATTGTAGCTGAGACAATAAGCTTCAGTAATCATGCATTTTATTTTTTGAAATCTCATCATCAGGTTGACAATTTTGCAGTTTAAAACTGAAAATGAGAATGGAATGTGGACAAAACGATTCCCGATTCAGCTTTCACATACATAAGTTTACGTTCCTCATATTTTCTCGCCTAGACGTATGGCCGAGTGGTTAAAGGCGACGTCTCAGAGACGTGAGGTTGCGGGTTCGAACCCCACAAGATCACGAAACAAAATACTTAGCTATTTTACTTTTTTTCTTCAATTTTGTATTACATATTCGTCCATGTAGAAATCACATTCGTATATAAACGCACCTATACACACACACATAAACACACACACACACCATATCCCTCTTTTTTGTGTTGGAGACCACATTGCTTCGACTGCTGAAAAAATTTTGCAGGCTGACTTTGTCAAACCGATCATAGTTTGTAATGACGACGACGGAGGTGTTGTACTTTGAACAATTGTCTTTCAAGACCATGTCATTGTTTTGTACTTTGATGACGTCATCACACTGGAAATTGTGATTAAAGGCAAGGTATCAAAACCAGTCGATTATAGGTTTTATGTCTACGGCGCGTATTTTTTCCAAGTTGCCAGAAATGGCATAGCGACATCAGTCGTTACAAGGCCGCATTTCCGTCTAGCAATGCAATACATGTTCACGCGGCCACGATTGTTGAGTGGGCATTGACTTTTTCCCCGTGTAATATCTATACATTTCTTTTTTGCCTTACCATTTCCGTGGATGTCCCGTGGCCGAGTGGTTAGAGAAACGGTTTCGCATGCACGCTCAATATAACTTCAAGGTGCCTATATCACATTCTTTTCTTTGTCGATCACAGATGACCGACATCTGATGACCTCAAGCGTATCACCTAACTCGTCAGCGTGACGAGTTTTCATGTCTCGTTTCTTTTTATTCTTCTTTCTTTCTGGACAATTTTGTGTCATCAATATCTCAAGAATGACATTACGGAATAACATGACATTTTCAGGGAACATGTCTCATGACAATATCTAGCCACAATAAGGTTTTCATGACAGTAACATATCTATGACGTCGTATAGGCGCCATTTTGTGATTTTTGGACCATGTTACATGATCGATCATAACTTCATAACTAAAGGTCATTTCTGTATCATTTTTTGTGGACATAAAGTTCAGGTCACGTTCTATCTTACTTCTTTTGATGCTAATTACCTAGGACATCATTAAGTGCGCGTAAGCGCGCGTCAAAATTTTAAAAGGCTCAAAACAACTTTCCAATGGGAAATCTCGAAGTTTCAGACAATTTTATGCGTTTCAAACAATTTTGCGCGTGCGCGTCCGTCCGCGCATTTTCGCGCGCACAGCGCGTCAGCAACATGAAAATACACTTTTTTTGACAGATTTGGATTCCTGATACTTTGAGCAACAATATCCATTGATTTCTAATCGATTCCTACAAATAACAAAGCAATGCACTTGCGTCAAAGTTCAAATTTCGCCTGCGCGTCTATGTGCAAATATAGTGAAAAAACATGTCTTTGTTTATTTCGCCATAGCTCTTTAAAACGTCAGGTGACCCTATGTTTTTATTGCATATTACAAAAGCATATAAATTGGACTTGACGTTTCAAGTATCATTATTTCCATAATTACATTATGACGTCATCATATCGTCATCTGAAATCAAAAAAGTGGAATTAATTTTTTTGAGGTACTGTTTCTGACATTCATTTGCTCGTATCTCTGTTGTTTAAGCTCAATATTATCCCAAATTCAGATATGTTGTACTTTGAACATTTGCCTTTCAAGTCCATGTCATGGTTTTGAAATTTGATGACGTCATCATGCTTTAAATTGTGTTTAAAGGTAAAGACGCAAAATCGGACAAGTTTACGTGTATTGTCTATGGGAGGTGATTTTTTTAGAAACCATGCATTGACTTGACAACGTTTAAGCACCTTTATCTCAGCTGATTTTGCTTCATTTCCTCTGAAACTTATTTATGTTGTAGATGTGACAATAAGCTGCAGTAATCATGCATTTTATTCTTTGAAATCTCCTCATGAGGTTGACAATTTTGCAATTTAAAACTGAAAATGAGAATGGAATGCGGACCAAACGATTCGTGATTCATCTTTCACGTACATAAGCTTACGTTCCTCTAATTTTCTCGTCGAGACGTATGGCCGAGTGGTTAGAGGCGTCGTCTTAGAAACGTGAGGTTGCACACGTACGGGTTCGATCCTCACAAGAGCACGAAAGAAAATAATAATTTTTTTTTAACTTTTTTTCTTCAATGGAGTACTACACCTTCGTCCATGTAGAAATCACGTTTGCATGTAAACACACCTATACGCACACACTCACACAGTATACCTTTGTTTTGCGTTGGAGACTGCATTACTTCGTCTGCTGCAAAATTATAGTTTTGCAGGTTGGGCTTTTCAAACTGATACAGTATACTGTAACAAAATGAAATTTGTTCATATCAATTCAGTAACACAATGTAGTCGTGGTTACTTTGTGCTGATTTATACATGTAACAAGCTATACATTGTAAAAAAGGTATTCAGTCTTCTGTATTGATGATTATTTGTCAATTAGTGGTTTTTGTGGAGTTTCAGATAGTGATAAAAAGTATGGATGATAAGTGCAGCGATAATTCCTATAGTTAGTTCAAAGCTGTGTTACAGATGTTTGATACATACATTTAGCATTGTGTGTGTGTATATACGTGTGTATACAGGTTGGCCATATGACACATTCTAGACAATTACTCTTAATTGATTAGCAAACGTGATCAGCTATGGAACTGAATATGGTACTAATGTATGATGTTAATGATTCTAATTAAACTGTGACGAGTTTAAAGGGATAGCGTAACTGTGTGTAAAAATAAGGCAATTATAAGGATATTTTAGGGCAATTTGATAACCATGCCTATAATAATTTCATACAGGTACTAATGCCTGCCTCATATTCATGTGATAGATCGTCATGTCAATAGCAAACTGACAACGTATGATGAATGTGTTATATATTGAACAACTGTCTTTCAAGTCCATAACGTTCCCCATATTTTCCCGTCGAGACGTGTCGCCGAGTGGTTAAAGGCGACGTCTCAGAGACGTGAGGTTGCGGGTTCGAACCTCACAAGATCACGAAACAAAATACTTAGCTACTTTACTGTTTTTTTTTCTTCAATTTTGTATTACATATTCGTCCATGTAGAAATCACGTTCGTATATAAACGCACCTATACACACACACAGACACACACACACGCCATATCCCTCTTTTTTGTGTGTTGGAGACCACATTGCTTCGACTGCAGCAAAATTTTGCAGGTTGACTTTGTCAAACCGATCATAGTATGTAATGACGACGACTGAGGTGTTGTACTTTGAACAATTTTCTTTCAAGACCATGTCATTGCTTTGTAATTTGATGACGTCATTACACTGAAAATTGTGATTAAAGGCAAGGTATCAAAACCAGCCGATTATAGGTTTTATGTCTGCGGGACGTATTTTTCCCAAGTTGCCAGAAATGGTATAGCGACCTCAGTCGTTACAAGGCCGCTTTTCCGTCTAGCAATGCAATAGATGTTCACACGGCCGCGTTAGTTGAGTGGGCATTGACTTTCCCCCCGTTATATCTATACATTGTTGTTGTTTTTCTGTCTTACCATTTCCGTGGATGACCCGTGGCCGAGTGGTTACAGAAACGGTTTCGCATGCACGCTCAATATAACTTCAAGGTGCCTATATCACATTCTTTTCTTTGTCGATCACAGATGACTGTCATCTGATGACCACAAGCGTATCACCTAACTCGTCCTCAATGTGACGAGTTTTCATGTCTCGTTCTTCTTTCTTTCTGGACAATTTTGTGTCATCAATATCTCAAGAATGACATTACGGAATAACATGACATTTTCAGGGAACATGTCTCATGACAATATCTAGCCACAATAAGGTTTTCATGACAGTAACATATCTATGACGTCGTCTAGGCGCCATTTTGTGATTTTTGGACCATGTTACATGATCGATCATAACTTCATAACTAAAGGTCATTTCTGTATCATTTTTTGTGGACATAAAGTTCAGGTCACGTTCTATCTTACTTCTTTTGATGCTAATTACCTAGGACATCATTAAGTGCGCGTAAGCGCGCGTCAAAATTTTAAAAGGCTCAAAACAACTTTCCAATGGGAAATCTCGAAGTTTCAGACAATTTTATGCGTTTCAAACAATTTTGCGCGTGCGCGTCCGTCCGCGCATTTTCGCGCGCACAGCGCGTCAGCAACATGAAAATACACTTTTTTTGACAGATTTGGATTCCTGATACTTTGAGCAACAATATCCATTGATTTCTAATCGATTCCTACAAATAACAAAGCAATGCACTTGCGTCAAAGTTCAAATTTCGCCTGCGCGTCTATGTGCAAATATAGTGAAAAAACATGTCTTTGTTTATTTCGCCATAGCTCTTTAAAACGTCAGGTGACCCTATGTTTTTATTGCATATTACAAAAGCATATAAATTGGACATGACGTTTCAAGTATCATTATTTCCATAATTACATTATGACGTCATCATATCGTCATCTGAAATCAAAAAAGTGGAATTAATTTTTTTGAGGTACTGTTTCTGACATTCATTTGCTCGTATCTCTGTTGTTTAAGCTCAATATTATCCCAAATTCAGATATGTTGTACTTTGAACATTTGCCTTTCAAGTCCATGTCATGGTTTTGAAATTTGATGACGTCATCATGCTTTAAATTGTGTTTAAAGGTAAAGACGCAAAATCGGACAAGTTTACGTGTTATGTCTATGGGAGGTGATTTTTTTAGAAACCATGCATTGACTTGACAACGTTTAAGCACCTTTATCTCAGCTGATTTTGCTTCATTTCCTCTGAAACTTATCTATGTTGTAGCTGTGACAATAAGCTGCAGTAATCATGCATTTTATTCTTTGAAATCTCCTCATGAGGTTGACAATTTTGCAATTTAAAACTGAAAATGAGAATGGAATGCGGACCAAACGATTCCTGATTCATCTTTCACGTACATAAGCTTACGTTCCTCTAATTTTCTCGTCGAGACGTATGGTCGAGTGGTTAGAGGCGTCGTCTTAGAAACGTGAGGTTGCACACGTACGGGTTCGATCCTCACAAGAGCACGAAAGAAAATAATATATTTTTTTTACTTTTTTTCTTCAATAGAGTACTACACCTTCGTCCATGTAGAAATCACGTTTGCATGTAAACACACCTATACGCACACACTCACACAGTATACCTTTGTTTTGCGTTGGAGACTGCATTACTTCGACTGCTGCAAAATTATAGTTTTGCAGGTTGGGCTTTTCAAACTGATATAGTATACTGTCACAACATGAAATTTGTTCATATTAATTCAGTAACACAATGTAGTCGTGGTTACTTTGTGCTGATTTATACATGTAACAAGCTATACATTGTAAAAAAGGTATTCAGTCTTCTGTATTGATGATTATTTGTCAATTAGTGGTTTTTGTGGAGTTTCAGATAGTGATAAAAAGTATGGATGATAAGTGCAGCGATAATTCCTATAGTTAGTTCAAAGCTGTGTTACAGATGTTTGATACATACATTTAGCATTGTGTGTGTGTATATACGTGTGTATACAGGTTGGCCATATGACACATGCTAGACAATTACTCTTAATTGATTAGCAAACGTGATCAGCTATGGAACTGAATATGGTACTAATGTATGATGTTAATGATTCTGATTAAACTGTGACGAGTTTAAAGGGATAGCGTAACTGTGTGTAAAAATAAGGCAATTATAAGGATATTTTAGGGCAATTTGATAACCATGCCTATAATAATTTCATACAGGTACTAATGCCTGCCTCATATTCAAGTGATAGATCGTCATGTCAATAGCAAACTGACAACGTACGATGAATGTGTTATATATTGAACAACTGTCTTTCAAGTCCATAACGTTCCCCATATTTTCCCGTCGAGACGTGTCGCCGAGTGGTTAAAGGCGACGTCTCAGAGACGTGAGGTTGCGGGTTCGAACCCCACAAGATCACGAAACAAAATAATTAGCTACTTTACTGTTCTTTTTTCTTCAATTTTGTATTACATATTCGTCCATGTAGAAATCACGTTCGTATATAAACGCACCTATACACACACACAGACACACACACACGCCATATCCCTCTTTTTTGTGTGTTGGAGACCACATTGCTTCGACTGCAGCAACATTTTGCAGGTTGACTTTGTCAAACCGATCATAGTATGTAATGACGACGACTGAGGTGTTGTACTTTGAACAATTTTCTTTCAAGACCATGTCATTGTTTTGTAATTTGATGACGTCATTACACTGAAAATTGTGATTAAAGGCAAGGTATCAAAACCAGCCGATTATAGGTTTTATGTCTGCGGGACGTATTTTTCCCAAGTTGCCAGAAATGGCATAGCGACCTCAGTCGTTACAAGGCCGCTTTTCCGTCTAGCAATGCAATAGATGTTCACACGGCCACGTTAGTTGAGTGGGCATTGACTTTCCCCCCGTTATATCTATACATTGTTGTTGTTTTTTTGTCTTACCATTTCCGTGGATGACCCGTGGTCGAGTGGTTACAGATACGGTTTCGCATGCACGCTCAATATAACTTCAAGGTGCCTATATCACATTCTTTTCTTTGTCGATCACAGATGACTGTCATCTCATGACCACAAGCGTATCACCTAACTCGTCCTCAATGTGACGAGTTTTCATGTCTCGTTATTAGGTGATACGCTATCAGCGTATCACCTATTGTGATTGTCAAAATCTCTCTTTATTTTTAGGTGATACGCTTTTAGCGTATCACCTATTGTGTTTGTCAAAATCTTCCTTTCTTTCTTTTTATTCTTCTTTCTTTCTGGCACATTTTGTGTCGTGAATATCTCAACATTGACATGACGGCATAACATGACATTTTCAGTCAACATGTCTCATGACAATATCTAGCCACAATAAGGTTTTCATGACAGTAACATATCTATGACGTCATCTAGGCGCCATTTTGTGATTTTCGGACCATGTTACATGATCGATCATAACTTCATAACTGAAGGTCGTTTCTGTATCATTTTCGTTGGACATAAAGTTCAGGTCACGCTCTATCTTACATTTTAATGCTAATTACTTAAGACTTCATTACGCGCGCATTAGCGCGCGTCCAAGTTTTTTAATGCTTAAAACGACTTCCCAATGGGAAATCTCGAAGTTTCAGACAATTTTAAGCGTTCCGCGCGTTCGCGTCCGTCCGCGCATTTCCGCGCGCAGTGCGCGTAAGCAACATGAAAATGCACATTTTTTGACAGATTTGGATTCCTGATACTTTAGGTAGCAATATCCATTGATTTCCAATCAATTTCGACGTATAACAAAGGAATGCGCTGGCGTCAAAGTTGAAATTTCGTGTGCGCGTCTATGTGGAAATATAGCGAAAAACATGTCTTTGTTTATTTCGCCATAGCTCTTTAAAACGTCAGGTGACCCTATGTTTTTATTGCATATTACAAAAGCATATGAATTGAAAATAACGTTTCAAGTATCAATATTTCCCTAAATACATTATGACGTCATCATATCATCATCTGAAATCAAAAAAGTGGAATTAATTTTTTTGAGGTACTGTTTCTGACATTCATTTGCTCGTATCTCTGTTGTTTAAGCTCAATATTATCCCAAATTCAGATATGTTATACTTTGAACATTGCCTTTCAAGTCCAAGTGATGGTTTTGAAATTTGATGACGTCATCATACCTTAAATTGTGATTAAAGGTAGAGATGCAAAATCGGACAAGTTTATGTGTTATGTCTATGGGAGGTGATTTTTTTTAAAACCATGCATTGACTTGACAACGTTTAAGCAAGTTTATCTCAGCTGATTTTGCTTCATTTCCTCTGAAACTTAAGTATGTTGTAGCTGAGACAATAAGCTTCAGTAATCATGCATTTTATTTTTTGAAATCTCATCATCAGGTTGACAATTTTGCAGTTTAAAACTGAAAATGAGAATGGAATGTGGACAAAACGATTCCCGATTCAGCTTTCACATACATAAGTTTACGTTCCTCATATTTTCTCGCCGAGACGTATGGCCGAGTGGTTAAAGGCGACGTCTCAGAGACGTGAGGTTGCGGGTTCGAACCCCACAAGATCACGAAACAAAATACTTAGCTATTTTACTTTTTTTTCTTCAATTTTGTATTACATATTCGTCCATGTAGAAATCACGTTCGTATATAAACGCACCTATACACACACACAGACACACAGACACACACCATATCCCTCTTTTTTCTGTTGGAGACCACATTGCTTCGACTGCTGCAAAATTTTGCAGGCTGACTTTGTCAAACCGATCATAGTATGTAATGACGACGACTGAGGTGTTGTACTTTGAACAATTGTCTTTCAAGACCATGTCATTGTTTTGTACTTTGATGACGTCATCACACTGAAAATTGTGATTAAAGGCAAGGTATCAAAACCAGCCGATTATAGGCTTTATGTCTACGGCGCGTATTTTTCCCAAGTTGCCAGAAATGGCATAGCGACATCAGTCGTTACAAGGCCGCATTTCCGTCTAGCAATGCAATACATGTTCACGCGGCCACGATTGTTGAGTGGGCATTGACTTTTCCCCCTGTAATATCTATACATTTCTTTTTTGCCTTACCATTTCCGGGGATGTCCCGTGGCCGAGTGGTTAGAGAAACGGTTTTGCATGCACGCTCAATATAACTTCAAGGTGCCTATATCACATTCTTTTCTTTGTCGATCACAGATGACCGACACCTGATGACCCCAAGCGTATCACCTAACTCGTCAGCGTGACGAGTTTCATATCTCGTTTTTTATTCTTCTTTCTTTCTGGACAATTTTGTGTCGTCAATATCTCAAGAATGACATAACGAAATAACATGACATTTTCAGTCAACATGTCTCATGACAAAATCTAGCCACAATAAGGTTTTCATGACAGTAACATATCTATGACGTCATCTAGGCGCCATTTTGTGATTTTCGGACCTTGTCACATGATCGATCATAACTTCATAACTAGATGTCATTTCTGTATCATTTTCGGTGGACATGAAGTTCAGGTCACGCTCTATCTTACTTTTTAACGCTAGTTACACAGGTCATCATTACGCGCGCGTAAGCGCGCGTCAAAATTTTAAAAGGCTCAAAACGACTTCCCAATGGGAAATCTCGAAGTTTCAGACAATTTTAAGCGTTTCAAACATTTTCTCGCGTGCGCGTCCGTCCGCGCAATTCCGCGCGCAGAGCCCGTAAGCAACATGAAAATGCAATTTTTTTGACTGATTTGGATTCCTGATACTTTGAGTAACAATATCCATTGATTTCCGATCGATTTCGACCTATAACAAAGGAATGCACTGGCGTCAAAGTTGAAATTCCACGTGCGCGTCTTTCTGCAAATATAGTGAAAAAACATGTCTTTGTTTATTTCGCCATGGCTCTTTAAATCGTCCGTTGACCCTATATTTCTATTGCATATTACAAAAGTATATGAATTGTAAATAACATTCCTGGTATCAATATTGCCAGGAAAACGCGATGACGTCATCATATCGTCATTTTAGATGAAAAAAGTGGAATTGATTTTTTTGAGGTACTGTTTCTGACATTCATTTGCTCGTATCTCTGTTGTTTAAGCTCAATATTATCCCAAATTCAGATATGTTGCAGTTTGAACATTTGCCTTTCAAGTCCATGTGATGGTTTTGAAATATGATGACGTCATCACACTAGAAATTGTGATTAAAGGTAAAGACTCAAAATCAGACAAGTTTACGTGTTATGTCTATGGGAGGTGATTTTTTTTTTAAACCATGCATTGACTTGACAACGTTTAAGCACCTTTACCTCATCTGATTTTGCTCCATTTCCTCTGAAACATAAATATGTTGTAGTTTAGACAATAAGCTTTAGTAATCATGCATTTTATGTTTTCAAATCTCCTCATCAGGTTGACAATTTTGCAATTTAAAACTGAAAATGAGAATGCAATCTGTACGGAACGATTCCCAATTTTTCTTTGCAACTGTATATTGATCGAATCCACGCTGCCACTTGTGAGAAATTGAATAGCGCCATCACAAGTCGACACTGTCACAATAGTATTTACATTTAAGTTTTGCACTCGATCTTCAGGACAGCAATGTGGCATAATCTGTTAGCGCGCTGGTTCTTCATAACGCCATACCGGAAGGCGAGAGGTTCGACCCCCGCAGGACTTTTATCCGTTCTTTCTTCTTTTTTTTTCTCTCTTTTTTTTTCGGCAGTTCAGCTTTACTCCGATGTCATTTATCGTATTATTTTATCAAGTGTACGTAACCCGTGAACACGGCTGCTCTATTTCCCTTGCTTTGTATTGGAGTTTGGAGATTGGGTTTGCTTCAATAATTTTGTCACACTTAATGTTGTAAATTGCGGCTTGTGCCGAAAGGGTGGGTTGGGTGGTGGCGCGTCGCGTTAATGGGAACACCACCCTTCGTCCAAAGCCCCCCCGGTTTTGCCGAAAGGGTGCGTTGGGAGCGTTGGGTCGCGTCGCGTTGACTGGAACCCCACCCTTCGTCCAAAGCCCCCCCCCCCCCCCCCGGTTTTGCCGAAAGGGTGCGTTGGTACTTTTTCTTACGTAATATCAAAAGAATTGAATTTATATTTAACCTTCAAACAACCATTTCAAAGAGGCTATCGTCCGGATCGGTTTACACTCTATTACAACTTGGTCTACAGCCAGTTGGTCTAATAGACTGTTTAATATCAGTTGGTCTAATATATACCAGTTGGTCTAGTCATCATTTCGTCCAATTACTGTTTGGTCTAATTGCTATTTGTTGTTTAATATCAGTTGGTTAGATATGAATTCAAAACTCGTCTTTTAACCCTATAAAGCCCAAGGGGGGGGGGGGGGCACATTGTGCCCCCTACCCGATTTTCATTCGCCACTCCTTCGCCCTTAATTCAGTTTTAACCAAATTTGGTGACTTTTCTAAAAATCTTATTCCAAACATTTTGACATATGATTAAGCTATATTTGATATTGCTGGTTGCCATGGCAACAATAAAACTGACAACCATGTCAGTCAGATTTTGCATATTTTTCTGTTCCAATTCCAATTACCCATATTATAATGTATAAAATGGGCGTTTCTTGGCTGAAATTTGCTGAAGGAGCAAAATGTGAAGTAATTATGGCCCTGAAATGTTCTTCCTATTATTTCCTTTGTTTTTCTGTGACAATGCCATAAAACAGTAGATATAATAGAGGTACTTGAAAATAACAGTATTTTCCAAAGATTGCCATTCTATTTTGTGTCATTTTGATTCCTCCACCCAAGTTATACCTCTAATATCATTTGTTTATCACATTATCAATCTGCAAACTTAAAATTCCGATATTATTGGTATATGAAATATGATAACTATATGCATGTACCTATTCCTAACAATACATCACAGGTCTCATAATGTATTTCTTTATTTTGTTATGAATAGCGCCCCCATGTAGTGACCTTGAGAAATTTCGACCATAAAAAATAATGAGCTTTGACTTGCAAATCATTTGTGGCAAATATGAAAAATATTGGTCTATGATAACACATAGTGGGGATAAAGAAATTATACAGAAAAATCATGTTTTTAGCATATTTCCTATGTATTTCTTTATATTTTGGTGAATAGCGCCCTCTATGTGTCACCATGAAAAAAAAAATCAAGTATGCGGTCATGTAGACTATGAGTTGCTCTACCCATGTGCCGAATGTGACGATGAAACATCAAACAATAACATCAAGATAGCTTGGGCTTTATAGGGTTACATGAGAAAAAGAGAAAAAGTACCAACGCACCCTTTCGGCAAAACCGGGGGGGGGGGGGGGGTTTGGACGAAGGGTGGGGTTCCAGTCAACGCGACGCGATCCAACGCTCCCAACGCACCCTTTCGGCAAAACCGGGGGGGGGGGGGCTTTGGACGAAGGGTGGTGTTCCCATTAACGCGACGCGCCACCACCCAACCCACCCTTTCGGCACAAGCCGTAAATTGCCCCTTGTTACAGTGTCCCGCTTGCCACGATTCGTTTTCTCTTTCCTTTTCTCTTCATTTGTTCTTGTTATACTGTAGCAGGATATTTAGGAACGTGTTCGTTTACATAACTAACATGAATGGGAACTGAATTAATTAACTCTAGTCCAGGTGCATGGCGTCTCGCTTATCTCTTTGGAATTCCAGGTTATTGTTTGACCAAATAACGGAGTTAAAGACAGGCAGGGAAGGAAGTGACTTGATATTGCTTCATAATGAGGAATTTCGGGCAACACCTTTCCAAGTGTAGTGATTATGACGGGGTTCTCTGTCGTTTATTTTCGTCATGGCTGTTTCACTAGTTAGCCATAGGTGATATTATGTTGCTGGCATCTGGGAGAATAGAACAGATCAGTACCAAACTGGAATAGCCCTATAAGCAATGTGGTAAGCGTTCAATTTTTTGCATCATCTTTCTTCTTTAAAGTCAATCACTACTGATCGAAATACGCAATATAATATGACACGTTCCACTGGTAGTTTAGGCAAAGGGAGTTAATGCATGATGCAATGATAAATGTGCTACCATTGATTTTAGAGACGTCATTGTGGTGTGGTACTGGTGATGGTAAGGGAACCATAGATTGCTTTTAAAGTAATGAGACAATCATTGGACCTTTGCATCAAGACCGTATTCCCATCTAGAATATAATGCATGTTCGTGCGGCGTTTTTTTTTTTTAATCCTGACGTGGACATTTTTTTTCTTGTTTTTAATTTAAGAATGTTATATCTAAATTTGTTTCTTTCCCCTAACATTTGTTTTTTGTTGAATATAGAGTTAGACGTTCCGTGATCGAGTAGAAGAGCAGCGATTTAGTTACAGTTTCAATGCATCTTGTTTACCATCTTCTCTGACATTAAATTGATGGTTTTTATATTTGACATTGTCTGTCTATTTGCCAGTTTATGCTCATAAACCACTGCTATAACAACTAATACATTTGCTTCACCTGTCACACGCAATGACATGGATTGCAGTTGTGCATGCAGTTTTCCTTTTGCCACCTCTCGTTTTTCTCTCCCCTTTTCCCTCACTTTGGTTTTGTTATACTGCAGATGGGAATGATTACAATAGCATAACCCAACTTAAAGTAGGAATGAGAACTGAATAAATTAACTCTGGGCCAGGTGTATATAGCGTCTCGCTCATCTCTTTGAAATTTCAGGTTGCCATTGTTCGACCAACGGAGTTGAAGACAGGCTTTATGTTGCTATAGAGGTATCTCGCGCCACATGAATGGAATGCATACGCTGTTTAGTATTAGTAATACACTTTTTCATGCCCATCCCTGCCAATAAAAGTGTGTTTGACGGGGTTCTGTGTCATTCTGCCTACGAGAAAGCAAAGTTTTATTTTCGCCATGGCTGTTTCTCTATGCGTAGCCGTGGGTGATGGGTGTTGTTGGCATCTGGGCAGTAAAGAACCGAGTATCATGCTATAATACCCCCCCCCCCCCGTTAGGTTCTAAGCGTTCAATACGGTGATATATCTTTCTTCTTTATTATATCGATCACTGCTGATGGAATTACAGAATTATGTTATGACACGTTTCACTCAAAGCTTAAAAAACAAAGTTTATGCACGATACAAGTAATGGTGCATGAGTCCTATAGGCCATTGATTTTAGATGAGAAATTATGATATGCCTAAAGTAGTGGTGTCATTGATTAGGAATTAATGACACGATTAAGCACTCCTTCCACTTCTAACTGTCCCCTTTGAATGTGTGTCGATCACGTGAGATCGTCATAAATTATCATTCACGTATAAGCTTACGTTCAAAGTGTACTCTTAGTTGGAGGAGACCTATAGTTACATGGTTAAAGGTGATGTTTTGCCCTTTTCTCTTTAATTGAGGTATCACTTTCGTCCAGGATAAATCACATTCTCATGTAAACAGACTCACTTGCTCTATATCCCCTGTTTTGTATCGGAGGCTTCATTGGTTTTACTGCTGGTAAATCTCACAGGCTTGTATATAGTTGTAAGAGCTCTCTGAACTGATCATTGTGATAGCAAGATTAGAGGGAGTCATATTGGTTATGTAAATAATGGTCAAAGGTCATGTTTTAAAAGGCCACTGTTAAAGCCAGGATGGTTATAAACACTTAATTGTCATGTTTTATTTGTACGTGCCGAGGATCACTTGGACCCCGTTTACAGTGCGAGGCTCGGCCGCGTTCGGTGTAAACGCGCAAAAGGCCAAATGCGGGGCCAAAATTGGCCTCGCATTAGGCCACGCTCTGGAGGTGGTCTCGGCCGCGGCCGAGCCGCGGTCGCGCCCGGCCTTTTTCTCAGTGTAAGCGCAAACTGGGCTAAATGCGCGGCCAATTTTAGTCTGGCTTCCAAACCCTCGCCTGTACTATTTCGCTATTCAGGATATTAACTACTTCAACGTCGAAAACTAGTATAGTTTAAGGTGGTTTTGTCCTGCAAAGGATTTTCTCCTTCGACAAAGGCCTTTGCCCGAACGGCGACTTCGTCGCCACGGAATTCAGTTGGCAAAGGATCTGAAAACCAGACAATACCAAATTGCGTTTGTTTAAAAGGGTAGAGCGCCACTACGACAAAATATTGAAAGGTTCGAATCAAAAGCGCGGCCGAGCCCGGCAGTGTAAACGGACTAAATTGCGGGGCTCGGCCTCGCAATTGAGGTTGTCCTTGATTGCAGCTCGGCCGCGGCTCGGCCCAGCCCCGCACCGTAAACGGGGTCTAAGTTTATGCACTGTAAGTACTCAAAAAGTCCGTAAATCGACTTAGTCGCACACGCACAGAATTTCCACTTAGTTTGTGTGACAGAAAAACAAATGTGATCTGAATAATGTAGGCCCAAAAAAGTTCAACTAAGTATCTCATTAGAACTTCAAGGTTCTGTATTACATTCTTTTCTTTGTCGATCACGGATGACCGACATCTGATGACCCCAAGCGTATCACCTAACTCGTCTTCAGTGTGACGAGTTTCATATCTCGTTCTTCTTTCTTTCTGGACAATTTTGTGTCATCAATATCTCAAGAATGACATTACGGAATAACATGACATTTTCAGGGAACATGTCTCATGACAAAATCTAGCCACAATAAGGTTTTCATGACAGTAACATATCTATGACGTCATCTAGGCGCCATTTTGTGATTTTCGGACCATGTTACATGATCGATCATAACTTCATATCTAAAGGTCATGTCTGTATCATTTTCGGCGGACATTAAGTTCAGGTCACGCTCTATCATACATTTTAATGCTAATTACCTAAGACATTATTACGCGCGCGTACGCGCGCGTCAAACTTTTAAAAGGCTCAAAACAACTTACCAATGGGAAATCTCGAAGTTTCAGACAATTTTAAGCGTTTCGCGCGTTCGCGTCCGTCCGCACATTTTCGCGCGTAGTGCGCGTAAGCAAACTGAAAATGCACATTTTTTGACAGATTTGGATTCCTGATACATTAAGTAACAATATCCATTGATTTCCGATCAATTTCGACCTATAACAAAGGAATGCGCTGGCGTCAAAGTTGAAATTTCGTGTTCGCGTCTATGTGGAAATATAGCGAAAAACATGTCTTTGTTTATTTCGCCATAGCTCTTTAAAACGTCAGGTGACCCTATGTTTTTATTGCATATTACAAAAGCATATGAATTGAAAATAACGTCTCAAGTATCAATATTTCCCTAAATACATTATGACGTCATCATATCATCATCTGAAATCAAAAAAGTGGAATTAATTTTTTTGAGGTACTGTTTCTGACATTCATTTGCTCGTATCTCTGTTGTTTAAGCTCAATATTATCCCAAATTCAGATATGTTGTACTTTGAACATTTGCCTTTTAAGTCCAAGTCATGGTTTTGAAATTTGATGACGTCATCATACCTTAAATTGTGATTAAAGGTAAAGATGCAAAATCGGACAAGTTTACGTGTATTGTCTATGGGAGGTGATTTTTTTTAAAACCATGCATTGACTTGACAACGTTTAAGCACCTTTATCTCAGCTGATTTTGCTTCATTTCCTCTGAAACTTAAGTATGTTGTAGCTGAGACAATAAGCTTCAGTAATCATGCATTTTATTTTTTGAAATCTCATCATCAGGTTGACAATTTTGCAGTTTAAAACTGAAAATGAGAATGGAATGTGGACAAAACGATTCCCGATTCAGCTTTCACATACATAAGTTTACGTTCCTCATATTTTCTCGCCGAGACGTATGGCCGAGTGGTTAAAGGCGACGTCTCAGAGACTTGAGGTTGCGGGTTCGAACCCCACAAGATCACGAAACAAAATACTTAGCTATTTTACTTTTTTTCTTCAATTTTGTATTACATATTCGTCCATGTAGAAATCACGTTCGTATATAAACGCACCTATACACACACACAGACACACAGACACACGCCATATCCCTCTTTTTTGTGTGTTGGAGACCACATTGCTTCGACTGCAGCAACATTTTGCAGGTTGACTTTGTCAAACCGATCATAGTATGTAATGACGACGACTGAGGTGTTGTACTTTGAACATTTGTCTTTCAAGACCATGTCATTGTTTTGTACTTTGATGACGTCATCACACTGAAAATTGTGATTAAAGGCAAGGTATCAAAACCAGCCGATTATAGGCTTTATGTCTACGGCGCGTATTTTTCCCAAGTTGCCAGAAATGGCATAGCGACATCAGTCGTTACAAGGCCGCATTTCCGTCTAGCAATGCAATACATGTTCACGCGGCCACGATTGTTGAGTGGGCATTGACTTTTTCCCCCTGTAATATCCATACATTTCTTTTTTGCCTTACCATTTCCGGGGATGTCCCGTGGCCGATTGGTTAGAGAAACGGTTTTGCATGCACGCTCAATATAACTTCAAGGTGCCTATATCACATTCTTTTCTTTGTCGATCACAGATGACCGACACCTGATGACCCCAAGCGTATCACCTAACTCGTCAGCGTGACGAGTTTCATATCTCGTTTCTTTTTATTCTTCTTTCTTTCTGGACAATTTTGTGTCATCAATATCTCAAGAATGACATTACGGAATAACATGACATTTTCAGGGAACATGTCTCATGACAATATCTAGCCACAATAAGGTTTTCATGACAGTAACATATCTATGACGTCGTCTAGGCGCCATTTTGTGATTTTTGGACCATGTTACATGATCGATCATAACTTCATAACTAAAGGTCATTTCTGTATCATTTTTTGTGGACATAAAGTTCAGGTCACGTTCTATCTTACTTCTTTTGATGCTAATTACCTAGGACATCATTAAGTGCGCGTAAGCGCGCGTCAAAATTTTAAAAGGCTCAAAACAACTTTCCAATGGGAAATCTCGAAGTTTCAGACAATTTTATGCGTTTCAAACAATTTTGCGCGTGCGCGTCCGTCCGCGCATTTTCGCGCGCACAGCGCGTCAGCAACATGAAAATACACTTTTTTTGACAGATTTGGATTCCTGATACTTTGAGCAACAATATCCATTGATTTCTAATCGATTCCTACAAATAACAAAGCAATGCACTTGCGTCAAAGTTCAAATTTCGCCTGCGCGTCTATGTGCAAATATAGTGAAAAAACATGTCTTTGTTTATTTCGCCATAGCTCTTTAAAACGTCAGGTGACCCTATGTTTTTATTGCATATTACAAAAGCATATAAATTGGACTTGACGTTTCAAGTATCATTATTTCCATAATTACATTATGACGTCATCATATCGTCATCTGAAATCAAAAAAGTGGAATTAATTTTTTTGAGGTACTGTTTCTGACATTCATTTGCTCGTATCTCTGTTGTTTAAGCTCAATATTATCCCAAATTCAGATATGTTGTACTTTGAACATTTGCCTTTCAAGTCCATGTCATGGTTTTGAAATTTGATGACGTCATCATGCTTTAAATTGTGTTTAAAGGTAAAGACGCAAAATCGGACAAGTTTACGTGTATTGTCTATGGGAGGTGATTTTTTTAGAAACCATGCATTGACTTGACAACGTTTAAGCACCTTTATCTCAGCTGATTTTGCTTCATTTCCTCTGAAACTTATTTATGTTGTAGATGTGACAATAAGCTGCAGTAATCATGCATTTTATTCTTTGAAATCTCCTCATGAGGTTGACAATTTTGCAATTTAAAACTGAAAATGAGAATGGAATGCGGACCAAACGATTCGTGATTCATCTTTCACGTACATAAGCTTACGTTCCTCTAATTTTCTCGTCGAGACGTATGGCCGAGTGGTTAGAGGCGTCGTCTTAGAAACGTGAGGTTGCACACGTACGGGTTCGATCCTCACAAGAGCACGAAAGAAAATAATAATTTTTTTTTTACTTTTTTTCTTCAATGGAGTACTACACCTTCGTCCATGTAGAAATCACGTTTGCATGTAAACACACCTATACGCACACACTCACACAGTATACCTTTGTTTTGCGTTGGAGACTGCATTACTTCGTCTGCTGCAAAATTATAGTTTTGCAGGTTGGGCTTTTCAAACTGATACAGTATACTGTAACAAAATGAAATTTGTTCATATCAATTCAGTAACACAATGTAGTCGTGGTTACTTTGTGCTGATTTATACATGTAACAAGCTATACATTGTAAAAAAGGTATTCAGTCTTCTGTATTGATGATTATTTGTCAATTAGTGGTTTTTGTGGAGTTTCAGATAGTGATAAAAAGTATGGATGATAAGTGCAGCGATAATTCCTATAGTTAGTTCAAAGCTGTGTTACAGATGTTTGATACATACATTTAGCATTGTGTGTGTGTATATACGTGTGTATACAGGTTGGCCATATGACACATTCTAGACAATTACTCTTAATTGATTAGCAAACGTGATCAGCTATGGAACTGAATATGGTACTAATGTATGATGTTAATGATTCTAATTAAACTGTGACGAGTTTAAAGGGATAGCGTAACTGTGTGTAAAAATAAGGCAATTATAAGGATATTTTAGGGCAATTTGATAACCATGCCTATAATAATTTCATACAGGTACTAATGCCTCCCTCATATTCATGTGATAGATCGTCATGTCAATAGCAAACTGACAACGTATGATGAATGTGTTATATATTGAACAACTGTCTTTCAAGTCCATAACGTTCCCCATATTTTCCCGTCGAGACGTGTCGCCGAGTGGTTAAAGGCGACGTCTCAGAGACGTGAGGTTGCGGGTTCGAACCTCACAAGATCACGAAACAAAATACTTAGCTACTTTACTGTTTTTTTTTCTTCAATTTTGTATTACATATTCGTCCATGTAGAAATCACGTTCGTATATAAACGCACCTATACACACACACAGACACACACACACGCCATATCCCTCTTTTTTGTGTGTTGGAGACCACATTGCTTCGACTGCAGCAAAATTTTGCAGGTTGACTTTGTCAAACCGATCATAGTATGTAATGACGACGACTGAGGTGTTGTACTTTGAACAATTTTCTTTCAAGACCATGTCATTGTTTTGTAATTTGATGACGTCATTACACTGAAAATTGTGATTAAAGGCAAGGTATCAAAACCAGCCGATTATAGGTTTTATGTCTGCGGGACGTATTTTTCCCAAGTTGCCAGAAATGGTATAGCGACCTCAGTCGTTACAAGGCCGCTTTTCCGTCTAGCAATGCAATAGATGTTCACACGGCCGCGTTAGTTGAGTGGGCATTGACTTTCCCCCCGTTATATCTATACATTGTTGTTGTTTTTCTGTCTTACCATTTCCGTGGATGACCCGTGGCCGAGTGGTTACAGAAACGGTTTCGCATGCACGCTCAATATAACTTCAAGGTGCCTATATCACATTCTTTTCTTTGTCGATCACAGATGACTGTCATCTGATGACCACAAGCGTATCACCTAACTCGTCCTCAATGTGACGAGTTTTCATGTCTCGTTAGGTGATACGCTATCAGCGTATCACCTATTGTGATTGTCAAAATCTCTCTTTATTAGGTGATACGCTTTTAGCGTATCACCTATTGTGTTTGTCAAAATCTTCCTTTCTTTCTTTTTATTCTTCTTTCTTTCTGGCACATTTTGTGTCGTGAATATCTCAACATTGACATGACGGAATAACATGACATTTTCAGTCAACATGTCTCATGACAATATCTAGCCACAATAAGGTTTTCATGACAGCAACATATCTATGACGTCATCTAGGCGCCATTTTATGATGTTCGGACCATGTTACATGATCGATCATAACTTCATAACTAAAGGTCATTTCTGTATCATTTTCGTTGGACGTAAAGTTCAGGTCACGCTCTATCTTAAATTTTAATGCTAATTACCTAGGACATCATTACGCGCGCATTAGCGCGCATCAAAGTTTTTAAATGCTTAAAACGACTTCCCAATGGGAAATCTCGAAGTTTCAGACAATTTTAAGCGTTCCGCGCGTTCGCGTCCGTCCGCGCATTTCCGCGCGCAGTGCGCGTAAGCAACATGAAAATGCACATTTTTTGACAGATTTGGATTCCTGATACATTAAGTATTAATATCCATTGATTTCCGATCAATTTCGACCTATAACAAAGGAATGCGCTGGCGTCAAAGTTGAAATTTCGTGTGCGCGTCTATGTGGAAATATAGCGAAAAACATGTCTTTGTTTATTTCGCCATAGCTCTTTAAAACGTCAGGTGACCCTATGTTTTTATTGCATATTACAAAAGCATATGAATTGAAAATAACGTTTCAAGTATCAATATTTCCCTAAATACATTATGACGTCATCATATCATCATCTGAAATCAAAAAAGTGGAATTAATTTTTTGAGGTACTGTTTCTGACATTCATTTGCTCGTATCTCTGTTGTTTAAGCTCAATATTATCCCAAATTCAGATATGTTGTACTTTGAACATTTGCCTTTTAAGTCCAAGTCATGGTTTTGAAATTTGATGACGTCATAATACCTTAAATTGTGATTAAAGGTAAAGATGCAAAATCGGACAAGTTTACGTGTTATGTCTATGGGAGGTGATTTTTTTTAAAACCACGCATTGACTTGACAACGTTTAAGCACCTTTATCTCAGCTGATTTTGCTTCATTTCCTCTGAAACTTAAGTATGTTGTAGCTGAGACAATAAGCTTCAGTAATCATGCATTTTATTTTTTGAAATCTCATCATCAGGTTGACAATTTTGCAGTTTAAAACTGAAAATGAGAATGGAATGTGGACAAAACGATTCCCGATTCATCTTTCACATACATAAGTTTACGTTCCTCATATTTTCTCGCCGAGACGTATGGCCGAGTGGTTAAAGGCGACGTCTCAGAGACGTGAGGTTGCGGGTTCGAACCCCACAAGATCACGAAACAAAATATTTAGCTATTTTACTTTTTTTCTTCAATTTTGTATTACATATTCGTCCATGTAGAAATCACGTTCGTATATAAACACACCTATACACACACACAGACACACAGACACACACCATATCTCTCTCATTTTGTGTTGGAGACCACATTGCTTCGACTGCTGCAAAATTTTGCAGGCTGACTTTGTCAAACCGATCATAGTATGTAATGACGACGACGGAGGTGTTGTACTTTGAACAATTGTCTTTCAAGACCATATTCATTGTTTTGTACTTTGATGACGTCATCACACTGAAAATTGTGATTAAAGGCAAGGTATCAAAACCAGCCGATTATAGGCTTTGTGTCTACGGCGCGTATTTTTCCCAAGTTGCCAGAAATGGCATAGCGACATCAGTCGTTACAAGGCCGCATTTCCGTCTAGAAATGCAATACATGTTCACGCGGCCACGATTGTTGAGTGGGCATTGACTTTTTCCCCCTGTAATATCTATACATTTCTTTTTTGCCTTACCATTTCCGGGGATGTCCCGTGGCCGAGTGGTTAGAGAAACGGTTTCGCATGCACGCTCAATATAACTTCAAGGTGCCTATATCACATTCTTTTCTTTGTCGATCACAGATGACCGACATCTGATGACCCCAAGCGTATCACCTAACTCGTCAGCGTGACGAGTTTCATATCTCGTTTCTTTTTATTCTTCTTTCTTTCTGGACAATTTTGTGTCATCAATATCTCAAGAATGACATTACGGAATAACATGACATTTTCAGGGAACATGTCTCATGACAAAATCTAGCCACAATAAGGTTTTCATGACAGTAACATATCTATGACGTCATCTAGGCGCCATTTTGTGATTTTCGGACCATGTTACATGATCGATCATAACTTCATATCTAAAGGTCATGTCTGTATCATTTTCGGCGGACATTAAGTTCAGGTCACGCTCTATCATACATTTTAATGCTAATTACCTAAGACATTATTACGCGCGCGTACGCGCGCGTCAAACTTTTAAAAGGCTCAAAACAACTTACCAATGGGAAATCTCGAAGTTTCAGACAATTTTAAGCGTTTCGCGCGTTCGCGTCCGTCCGCACATTTTCGCGCGTAGTGCGCGTAAGCAAACTGAAAATGCACATTTTTTGACAGATTTGGATTCCTGATACATTAAGTAACAATATCCATTGATTTCCGATCAATTTTGACCTATAACAAAGGAATGCGCTGGCGTCAAAGTTGAAATTTCGTGTGCGCGTCTATGTGGAAATATAGCGAAAAACATGTCTTTGTTTATTTCGCCATAGCTCTTTAAAACGTCAGGTGACCCTATGTTTTTATTGCATATTACAAAAGCATATGAATTGAAAATAACGTTTCAAGTATCAATATTTCCCTAAATACATTATGACGTCATCATATCATCATCTGAAATCAAAAAAGTGGAATTAATTTTTTTGAGGTACTGTTTCTGACATTCATTTGCTCGTATCTCTGTTGTTTAAGCTCAATATTATCCCAAATTCAGATATGTTGTACTTTGAACATTTGCCTTTTAAGTCCATGTCATGGTTTTGAAATTTGATGACGTCATCATACCTTAAATTGTGATTAAAAGTAAAGATGCAAAATCGTACAAGTTTACGTGTTATGTCTATGGGAGGTGATTTTTTAAAAAACCATGCATTGACTTGACAACGTTTAAGCACCTTTATCTCAGCTGATTTTGCTTCATTTCCTCTGAAACTTAAGTATGTTGTAGCTGAAACAATAAGCTTTAGTAATCATGCATTTTATTTTTTGAAATCTCATCATCAGGTTGACAATTTTGCAGTTTAAAACTGAAAATGAGAATGGAATGTGGACAAAACGATTCCCGATTCAGCTTTCACATACATAAGTTTACGTTCCTCATATTTTCTCGCCGAGACGTATGGCCGATTGGTTAAAGGCGACGTCTCAGAGATGTGAGGTTGCGGGTTCGAACCCCACAAGATCACGAAACAAAATACTTAGCTATTTTACTTTTTTTCTTCAATTTTGTATTACATATTCGTCCATGTAGAAATCACGTTCGTATATAAACGCACCTATACACACACAGACACACAGACACACACCATATCCCTCTTTTTTGTGTTGGAGACCACATTGCTTCGACTGCTGCAAAATTTTGCAGGCTGACTTTGTCAAACCGATCATAGTATGTAATGACGACGACGAAGGTGTTGTACTTTGAACAATTGTCTTTCAAGACTATGTCATTGTTTTGTACTTTGATGACGTCATCACACTGAAAATTGTGATTAAAGGCAAGGTATCAAAACCAGCCGATTATAGGTTTTATGTCTGCGGGACGTATTTTTCCCAAGTTGCCAGAAATGGCATAGCGACCTCAGTCGTTACAAGGCCGCTTTTCCGTCTAGCAATGCAATACATGTTCACGCGGCCACGATTGTTGAGTGGGCATTGACTTTTTCCCCCTGTAATATCTATACATTTCTTTTTTGCCTTACCATTTCCGGGGATGTCCCGTGGCCGAGTGGTTAGAGAAACGGTTTTGCATGCACGCTAAATATAACTTCAAGGTGCCTATATCACATTCTTTTCTTTGTCGATCACAGATGACCGACACCTGATGACCCCAAGCGTATCACCTAACTCGTCAGCGTGACGAGTTTCATATCTCGTTCTTCTTTCTTTCTGGACAATTTTGTGTCATCAATATCTCAAGAATGACATTACGGAATAACATGACATTTTCAGGGAACATGTCTCATGACAATATCTAGCCACAATAAGGTTTTCATGACAGTAACATATCTATGACGTCATCTAGGCGCCATTTTGTGATTTTCGGACCATGTTACATGATCGATCATAACTTCATAACTAAAGGTCATTTCTGTATCATTTTCGGTGGACATAAAGTTCAGGTCACGTTCTATCTTTCTTTCTCTGATCCTAATTACCTAGGACGTCATCTAGGACGCGTAAGCGCGCGTCAAACTTTTAAAAGGCTCAAAACAACTTTCCAATGGGAAATCTCGAAGTTTCAGACAAATTTAAGCGTTTCAAACGATTTTGCGCGTGCGCGTCCGTCCGCGCGTTTTCGCGTGCACAGCGCGTCAGTAACATGAAAATGCACTTTTTTTGACTGATTTGGATTCCTGATACTTTGAGTAACAATATCCATTGATTTCTGATCGTTTCTGACAAATAACAAAGCATTGCACTTGCGTCAAAGTTCAAATTTCGCCTGCGCGTCTATGTGCAAATATAGTGAAAAAACATGTCTTTGTTTATTTCGCCATAGCTCTTTAAAACGTCTGGTTACCCTATGTTTTTATTGCATATTACAAAAGCATATAAATTGGACATAACGTTTCAAGTATCATTATTTCCATAAAACATTATGACGTCATCACATCGTCATCTGAAATCAAAAAAGTGGAATTAATTTTTTTAAGGTACTGTTTCTGAGATTCATTTGCTCGTATCTCTGTTGTTTAAGCTAAATATTATCCCAAATTCAGATATGTTGTACTTTGAACATTTGCCTTTCAAGTCCATGTCATAGTTTTGAAATTTGATGACGTCATCATGCTTTAAATTGTGTTTAAAGGTAAAGATGCAAAATCGTACAAGTTTACGTGTTATGTCTATGGGAGGTGATTTTTTTAGAAACCATGCATTGACTTGACAACGTTTAAGCACCTTTATCTCAGCTGATTTTGCTTCATTTCCTTTGAAACTTAAGTATGTTGTAGATGTGACAATAAGCTGCAGTAATCATGCATTTTATTCTTTGAAATCTCCTCATGAGGTTGACAATTTTGCAATTTAAAACTGAAAATGAGAATGGAATGCGGACCAAACGATTCCTGATTCATCTTTCACGTACATAAGTTTACGTTCCTCTAATTTTCTCGTCGAGACGTATGGCCGAGTGGTTAGAGGCGTCGTCTTAGAAACGTGAGGTTGCACACGTACGGGTTCGATCCTCACAAGAGCACGAAAGAATATAATTTTTATTTTTACTTTTTTTCTTCAATGGAGTACCACACCTTCGTCCATGTAGAAATCACGTTTGCATGTAAACACACCTATACGCACACACTCACACAGTATACCTTTGTTTTGCGTTGGAGACTGCATTACTTCGACTGCTGCAAAACTTTGCAGGCTGGGCTTTCAAACTGATATAGTATATTGTAATAAAATGAAATTTGTTCATATCAATTCAGTAACACAATGTAGTCGTGGTTACTTTGTGCTGATTTATACATGTAACAAGCTATACATTGTAAAAAAGGTATTCAGTCTTCTGTATTGATGATTATTTGTCAATTAGTGGTTTTTGTGGAGTTTCAGATAGTGATAAAAAGTATGGATGATAAGTGCAGCGATACTTCCTACAGTTAGTTCAAAGTTGTGTTACAGATGTTTGATACATACATTTAGCATTGTGTGTGTATATATACGTGTGTATACAGGTTGGCCATATGACACATTCTAGACAATTAATCTTAATTGATTAGCAAACGTTATCAGCTATGGAATTGAATATGGTACTAATGTATGATGTTAATGATTCTAATTAAACTGTGACGAGTTTAAAGGGATAGCATAACTGTGTGTAAAAATAAGGCAACTATAAGGAAATTTTAGGGCAATTTGATAACCATGCCTATAATAATTTCATACAGGTACTAATGCCTGCCTCATATTCGTGTGATAGATTGTCATGTCAATAGCAAACTGACAACGTACGATGAATGTGTTATACATTGAACAACTGTCTTTCAAGTCCATAACGTTCCTCATATTTTCCCGTCGAGACGTGTGGCCGAGTAGTTAAAGGCGACGTCTCAGAGACGTGAGGTTGCGGGTTCGAACCCCACAAGATCACGAAACAAAATACTTAGCTACTTTACTGTTTTTTTTCTTCAATTTTGTATTACATATTCGTCCATGTAGAAATCACGTTCGTATATAAACGCACCTATACACACACACAGACACACACACACGCCATATCCCTCTTTTTTTGTGTGTTGGAGACCACATTGCTTCGACTGCAGCAAATTTTGCAGGTTGACTTTGTCAAACCGATCATAGTATGTAATGACGACGACTGAGGTGTTGTACTTTGAACAATTGTCTTTCAAGACGATGTCATTGTTTTTGTAATTTGATGACGTCATTACACTGAAAATTGTGATTAAAGGCAAGGTATCAAAACCAGCCGATTATAGGTTTTATGTCTGCGGGACGTATTTTTCCCAAGTTGCCAGAAATGGCATAGCGACCTCAGTCGTTACAAGGCCGCTTTTCCGTCTAGCAATGCAATACATGTTCACGCGGCCACGATTGTTGAGTGGGCATTGACTTTTTCCCCTGTAATATCTATACATTTCTTTTTTGCCTTACCATTTCCGGGGATGTCCCGTGGCCGAGTGGTTAGAGAAACGGTTTTGCATGCACGCTCAATATAACTTCAAGGTGCCTATATCACATTCTTTTCTTTGTCGATCACAGATGACCGACACCTGATGACCCCAAGCGTATCACCTAACTCGTCAGCGTGACGAGTTTCATATCTCGTTATTAGGTGATACGCTATCAGCGTATCACCTATTGTGATTGTCAAATCTCTCTTTATTAGGTGATACGCTTTTAGCGTATCACCTATTGTGTTTGTCAAAATCTTCCTTTCTTTCTTTTTATTCTTCTTTCTTTCTGGCACATTTTGTGTCGTGAATATCTCAACATTGACATGACGGCATAACATGACATTTTCAGTCAACATGTCTCATGACAATATCTAGCCACAATAAGGTTTTCATGACAGTAACATATCTATGACGTCATCTAGGCGCCATTTTGTGATTTTTGGACCATGTTACATGATCGATCATAACTTCATAACTGAAGGTCGTTTCTGTATCATTTTCGTTGGACATAAAGTTCAGGTCACGCTCTATCTTACTTTTTAATGCTAATTACTAAGGACTTCATTACGCGCGCATTAGCGCGCGTCAAAGTTTTTAAATGCTTAAAACGACTTCCCAATGGGAAATCTCGAAGTTTCAGACAATTTTAAGCGTTCCGCGCGTTCGCGTCCGTCCGCGCATTTCCGCGCGCAGTGCGCGTAAGCAACATGAAAACTGCACTTTTTTGACAGATTTGGATTCCTGATACATTAAGTAACAATATCCACTGATTTCCGATCAATTTCGACATATAACAAAGGAATGGCGCTGGCGTCAAAGTTGAAATTTCGTTGGCTGCGGTCTATGTGGAAATATAGCGAAAAACATGTCTTTGTTTATTCGCCATAGCTCTTTAAAACGTCAGGTGACCCTATGTTTTTATTGCATATTACAAAAGCATATGAATTGAAAAATAACGTTTCAAATATCAATATTTCCCTAAATACATTATGACGTCATCATATCATCATCTGAAATCAAAAAAGTGGAATTAATTTTTTTGAGGTACTGTTTCTGACATTCATTTGCTCGTATCTCTGTTGTTTAAGCTCATATTATCCCAAATTCATATATGTTGTACTTTGAACATTTGCCTTCAGGTCCAAGTCATGGTTTGAAATTTGATGACGTCATCATACCTTAAATTGTGATTAAAGGTAGAGATGCAAAATCGGACAAGTTTACGTGTTATGTCTACGGGAGGTGATTTTTTTTAAAACCATGCATTGACTTGACAACGTTTAAGCACCTTTATCTCAGCTGATTTTGCTTCATTTCCTCTGAAACTTAAGTATGTTGTAGCTGAGACAATAAGCTGCAGTATCATGCATTTTATTTTTTGAAATCTCATCATCAGGTTGACAATTTTGCAGTTTAAAACTGAAAATGAGAATGGAATGTGGACAAAACGATTCCCGATTCAGCTTTCACATACATAAGTTTACGTTCCTCATATTTCTCGCCGAGACGTATGGCCGAGTGTAAAGGCGACGTCTCAGAGACGTGAGGTTGCGGGTTCGAACCCCACAAGATCACGAAACAAAATACTTAGCTATTTTACTTTTTTTCTTCAATTTTGTATTACATATTCGTCCATGTAGAAATCACGTTCGTATATAAACGCACCTATACACACACACAGACACACACCATATCCCTCTTTTTTGTGTTGGAGACCACATTGCTTCGACTGCTGCAAAATTTTGCAGGCTGACTTTGTCAACCGATCATAGTATGTAATGACGACGACGGAGGTGTTGTACTTTGAACAATTGTCTTTCAAGACCATGTCATTGTTTTGTACTTTGATGACGTCATCACACTGAAAATTGTGATTAAAGGCAAGGTATCAAAACCAGCCGATTATAGGCTTTATGTCTACGGCGCGTATTTTTCCCAAGTTGCCAGAAATGGCATAGCGACATCAGTCGTTACAAGGCCGCATTCCGTCTAGCAATGCAATACATGTTCACGCGGCACGATTGTTGAGTGGGCATTGACTTTCCCCTGTTACATCTATACATTGTTGTTGTTGTTTTTTTGTCTTACCATTTCCGTGGATGACCCGTGGCCGAGTGGTTACAGAAACGGTTTCGCATGCACGCTCAATATAACTTCAAGGTGCCTATATCACATTCTTTTCTTGTCCATCACAGATGACTGTCATCTGATGACCACAAGCGTATCACCTAACTCGTCCTCAATGTGACGAGTTTTCATGTCTCGTTCTTCTTTCTTTCTGGCACATTTTGTGTCGTCAATATCTCAACATTGACATGACGGAATAACATGACATTTTCAGTCAACATGTCTCATGACAATATCTAGCCACAATAAGGTTTTCATGACGGTAACATATCTATGACGTCATCTAGGCGCCATTTTGTGATTTTCGGACCATGTTACATGATCGATCATAACTTCATAACTAAAGGTCGTTTCTGTATCATTTCGTTGGACATAAAGTTCAGGTCACGTTCTATCTTACTTTTTAATGCTAATTACCTAGGACATCATTACGCGCGCATTAGCGCGCGTCAAAGTTTTTAAATGCTTAAAACGACTTCCCAATGGGAAATCTCGAAGTTTCAGACAATTTTAAGCGTTCCGCGCGTTCGCGTCCGTCCGCGCATTTCCGCGCGCAGTGCGCGTAAGCAACATGAAAATGCACATTTTTTGACAGATTTGGATTCCTGATACATTAAGTAACAATATCCATTGATTTCCGATCAATTTCGACCTATAACACAGGAATGCGCTGGCGTCAAAGTTGAAATTTCGTGTGCGCGTCTATGTGGAAATATAGCGAAAAACATGTCTTTGTTTATTTCGCCATAGCTCTTTAAAACGTCAGGTGACCCTATGTTTTTATTGCATATTACAAAAGCATATGAATTGAAAATAACGTTTCAAGTATCAATATTTCCCTAAATACATTATGACGTCATCATATCATCATCTGAAATCAAAAAAGTGGAATTAATTTTTTTGAGGTACTGTTTCTGACATTCATTTGCTCGTATCTCTGTTGTTAAGCTCAATATTATCCCAAATTCAGATATGTCGTACTTTGAACATTGCCTTTCAAGTCCAAGTCATGGTTTTGAAATTTGATGACGTCATCATACCTTAAATTGTGATTAAAGTAAAGATGCAAAATCGGACAAGTTTACGTGTTATGTCTATGGGAGGTGATTTTTTTTTAAACCATGCATTGACTTGACAACGTTTAAGCCCTTTATCTCAGCTGATTTTGCTTCATTTCCTCTGAAATTTAAGTATGTTGTAGCTGAGACAATAAGCTTCAGTAATCATGCATTTTATTTTTTGAAATCTCATCATCAGGTTGACAATTTTGCAGTTTAAAACTGAAAATGAGAATGGAATGTGGACAAAACGATTCCGATTCATCTTTCACATACATAAGTTTACGTTCCTCATATTTTCTCGCCGAGACGTATGGCCGAGTGGTAAAGGCGACGTCTCAGAGACGTGAGGTTGCGGGTTCGAACCCCACAAGATCACGAATCAAAATACTTTGCTATTTTACTTTTTTTCTTCAATTTTGTATTACATATTCGTCCATGTAGAATCACGTTCGCATATAAACGCACCTATACACACACACAGACACACAGACACACACCATATCCCTCTTTTTGTGTAGGAGACCACATTGCTTCGACTGCTGCAAATTTTGCAGGCTGACTTTGTCAAACCGATCATAGTATGTAATGACGACGACGGAGGTGTTGTACTTTGAACAATTGTCTTTCAAGACCATGTCATTGTTTTGTACTTTGATGACGTCATCACACTGAAAATTGTGATTAAAGGCAAGGTATCAAAACCAGCCGATTATAGGCTTTATGTCTACGGCGCGTATTTTTCCCAAGTTGCCAGAAATGGCATAGCGACATCAGTCGTTACAAGGCCGCATTTCCGTCTAGCAATGCAATACATGTTCACGCGGCCACGATTGTTGAGTGGGCATTGACTTTTTCCCCGTGTAATATCTATACATTTCTTTTTTGCCTTACCATTTCCGGGGATGTCCCGTGGCCGAGTGGTTAGAAAAACGGTTTTGCATGCACGCTCATTATAACTTCAAGGTGCCTATATCACATTCTTTTCTTTGTCGATCACAGATGACCGACACCTGATGACCCCAAGCGTATCACCTAACTCGTCAGCGTGACGAGTTTCATATCTCGTTTCTTTTATTCTTCTTTCTTTCTGGACAATTTTGTGTCATCAATATCTCAAGAATGACATTACGAATAACATGACATTTTCAGGGAACATGTCTCATGACAAAATCTAGCCACAATAAGGTTTTCATGACAGTAACATATCTATGACGTCATCTAGGCGCCATTTTGTGATTTTCGGACCATGTTACATGATCGATCATAACTTCATAACTAAAAGTCATTTCTGTATCATTTTCGGTGGACATTAAGTTCAGGTCACGCTCTATCTTACATTTTAATGCTAATTACCTAGGACATCATTACGCGCGCGTACGCGCGCGTCAAACTTTTAAAGGCTCAAAACAACTTTCCAATGGGAAATCTCGAAGTTTCAGACAATTTAAGCGTTTCGCGCGTAGGCGTCCGTCCGCGTATTTTCGCGCGCAGTGCGCGTAAGCTACACGAGAATGCAATTGTTTTGACAGATTTGGATTCCTGATACATTAAGTAACAATATCCAATGATTTCCGATCAATTTTGACTTATAACAAAGGAATGCGCTGGGTCAAAGTTGAAATTTCGTGTGCGCGTCTATGTGGAAATATAGCGAAAAACATGTCTTTGTTTATTTCGCCATAGCTCTTTAAAACGCGGGGTGACCCTATGTTTTTATTGCATATTACAAAAGCATATGAATTGGAAATAACCTCTGCCCTCTGTTTCGTGGGGGGCGTGGGGCTACGTCTTTGGTCCCTGCACCCCACCACGCCCATCTCGCACCCCTGCATGAGTCCCTCTGGCCAACGCGAACGTTGGCAGGGTGCTGCGAGCGTCCTTAGCATCTTGTGTAAGGCTACAAATCTTGTATAGCTGCACATAAAATGCATGCTCTCGGCACTCAAAAGCTTTTTCTATACACTAGATATATCCTATCTGCATGATATGATTTTATTATGCATGCTGGAACCCCAGTAAAGGTATATCCGGCCACTCATTTATCACATGGATAGACTGTACTCCTGTGATTATGGAGGATGCTGTCCATTCATAATGGACAAATCCAATGTGGCTAACTAACATTCATTTCACAGAACTACTCTGGAACAGATGCATGGCTGACATCACCTCCTGTTATTTTCTCATCTTTTTGTCAGTTTCAAATATATATGTAAATACTTACTAATACATCAAAATAACCTGTGAATTTTGATACACCTGTTAAGAGTAACTGTAGGAGATTGACAAAAATATTATGATTAATGTCCTAAGCCCAAACTAACTGCTCACTGCAAGATAGCAATCACAGATCTTGGTTTTATTACATGCTGATTATCATCAGAGTATTTCTGTGGTATTCCCTAATTAACAGTATGTTTACTCACATAAACTTTAGATAGGGACATAAGAATGATACCCTTACCATTTGTTTTTGTACTCCTAGGTGCTTTCCAGCTCAGAGATATCATTTGATTTCTTCATAAAGCAAAATCATTCCCTTGATGGACAAACATGCATACATCAAAATTTTAGTGGCTTGCACTCATTGAAATAATTGCAAGGTTCATTTGGAAATTTTAAGTTGATGCTGAATCACTCATATTTTCCTTTGCATCTGATAGATATTGTTTTACTTCAAAATTGCTAATGTTATGATTTTGTTACCATTTGAAGATTAAAACAAACTCTTAGCCCTTTTTACAATAATGATTAACTGAATTAAAAAGAGTGACAACAAAAGCTTACAGACTGTTTCGTGATGAGCAGTAGTGTAGAGAATTTACAGATGTTGACTTTGTTTCATATAAGATGGCTATATTCAAATTCACGAAATTCTTCCGTCGAGATGTTTTCATTGCAACTGATTGACAAATTGCCCTACATTGATGTCAATCAGTTACGAGATGGCTACAGTTCTGATATTTTCAGTGGCCAAATAGATATCAGAAAGGTAGGATGTTGAAGTGAGGAAGAGTGATGTAAAGTTGATATTGATTTGATTCAATTCATTTATTCCACATGCTGAAAAGAATACACAATATCTACTCACATTCCTAATTGGTTTTGTAGAGCCATATCATACATATCTGGTAATTTGTGGCTTTCACACTAGACATATTTTACATACAATCATTAAAGGCATACTTATAGTCAATGAAGGCAAAGTCCCCAAATCATATCCATAGAGTATGTTGTACTCTTAGATCATTATCATTGCATTCTATGCTTGCTATTGCACCAAAGTGAACTGACACACACAGGCATTGCAGGTTATATAGTATGTTGACCTTAGAATGGGCTACTGGTCACTGTAAGTAGAACAGAAAGATATTTTAATATACATATATATATGTACAATGTATCTGTGTACCTGAATATATTTTACATGCTCAGTACCATTGCCAACTGCTTGATATTTTCCATGTATTATTTGTTCTTCTGGACAGACATTGTATGCTTTCAGATACCTAGCAAATTTATCGCCAATATTTGTTCGTTCCACCACTGTTGCTAAAGACCAAAAACTATTATTTTTCTTTTTTAGGTTTTTTGGTTTTAGAATCACGGCAGGTCAACACATATCTCCATTACCCACATAGTATTGTAGTCAGTATTTGTTTTATAAACCCTATGGGAATACCTCCCCAAAAGAATGCAAAAAATGACGGAAAAAAGTACTACAAATACCTAAATACCTGATATTGGAAACTGTTCAGCATTTATTTACCTGGTAGAGTAAAGTGCCTAGATTATCAACAACATTACTAAACTACTTTCTTTTTAGAGTAGTACAATACCAGCCTAAGTGTGCTGATTTCATACACTTGTAACAGCCTGCCTGTGGCTCGCACATGCACAAACCAATATATGTATTGACAGCTGGTCTAGTGCTGTCTCCAGTGGTTGTTGCAGAATCATGGAGAAGAAACTCCACTCTACATTGTGTAATGATATAGACTATGATAGATATGTAGTTCAGTTTCTTTAGTCAATAAACATGCAATTTAACAATATCCATGGGCTACGGTATATCCATGTGAAATGCATTATACATATAGTACAGATGTGTTTTCTTGTGTGGGAGGAGCACTTGGAATCACACGCTTTTCAATATTGGGAGACCCCCTGTATTTTATCAACATTTTCCTTTTCTGTGTAATATAGAGATGCTACCATGTGTAAAACTTGAACATTTAGCATTGTATGTATGGTGTTCCTATGTTATGCATAAGAACATTAATGTAATGGCAAAGTATTGGGTCAAAGTTTAACACTGAAGATTATGCTATCACCACTAGCCTATCACAAGTACTACACTCACAGTATATGATATAGTGTAATTTGTATATTAAAAATAGCAATTAGCCAACATGCAGCTTTACCTGTTATATCAATCATACATGTACTTGTACATTATCATTGGACTTCAAAGTCTTTATGTAACTTTCTGTACAATTTGCAAATTCACATCTTATCAACCAATCAAGATAAGCTATGCATGGTGTTATTTGATGTGAAGTCATACTAATAAAATTCACTGTGGCAGAAATATTCCAACACCATGGAAATGCATATATATACTACTTGATGTGTAGATCTTATTTTATCTAGAGTGTATACATGGTACAGTGGGTGATTTCTACCTTAGATTATATGCTTCAAAATGATAGTCAACTTACACAGTATATAATAAGTCAGTCATTGATCATTATCTCAATGTCTGGGTAATTAATAACTTGTCACGGTAGAATGGTAGATGTAGGTAGAAGGTTTGCTAACATACATTTTGTCTTCAAACTTTCACTTTCCTATCTTCTGTCCATCTCTTGTTTAAAAATAAAGGAGGGGGATAAAAGAGTTGCCAATTTTTTTTTTCAAGTCAACATTTTTGGACATTTAAGCCTGATTTGAGGAAATGTTAGATTCTCAAGGTCATGGATTTCTCATTTCAAATTACTTGAAATATCACAAATGGCACTGTGAAGTACATGTACAAGAAATTGGAACAACGCCCATTGTGACCACCGAGTCTGCAGTAATATTGAGAGTGGTGTGCATGCAGAAATTTAAGTAAAGCTGACATGTTTTGTCCAAGTTATGAGAGTGACCAAGCCATTTAAATCTGGATATACATGTAGCACTTGTCTGTTTGCTTGTTGTTGTTTTTTAACACTGTTAATTGGATTTCAACAACAAATTCTGACTGGATGTGCGTGTTGTGATGACAAATTAATCGCAACAAGGAATACATCATTTCCATTGTAACTATGTGCATGAAGTACATTGATCTTTTATAAGAACAATTGTTTACCGATTTTTTTGTGGTCTTTTGATTTTTTTTCCCCCCAAGGAATTTCATTAAATCATGTTTTCATTTGATTATGATAGCGGTGTAAAGTGACATTGCAAAATTTGCTTTTGAAGTTGATTGTGGACAAAGTGAAAATGAGTGTGATGTCCGTCATCGTGACTGCAATTCTTGGTACTATTCTTTCTGTTTCTTGTTTCAATTTGTTTAGAGAGAGAGAGAGAGTTTAATGCTGAATGGATATCATCACAGTTGTGATACTTTGTATCAATTTTATGATCAAATGCTGCTGTCAGAGAGAGATAAGAAACTTCATCTGACTCACTCTTTGCAACTTGTCTGAATTTTTTTATTGTGTTTTCGAGTTAGATATAATATCAAGATAGAAGATTAAATGAGTAATATGATCAAATGTGTAGCAACTCACTCTTATGTTGAAGTGTTGGATTTTATTTCCATGTTGAGGTGGATCATTATACCCCGCCAAACGAAATTTGAAGGGGGTATATAGGAATCAGCGGACGGTCGGTCGGGCGGTCGGTCGGGCGGTCGGCTCGGGCGGTCGGGCGGTCGGTCGGGCGGTCGGTCCGTTGCAAATCTTGCGTCGCGAACTACTTCCTCAGTTTTCAACGATTCCCATAAAACTTGCACAGATGTGTGCCTTGGTTGTAGATGTGCAAGACGTATTTTTTGACAGTACCCAAAAGTACGTTGCCATGTAACGGCATATTATGGGCAAAAATGGGTACAAATCTTGCGTCGCGAACTCCTCCACAGTTTTTGATCAATTTTTATGAAATTAGGTACAGATGTTCATCTGAATATGTTAATGTGCAAGACACTATTTCCGCAGTGGCAAAAAGTGCGTTGCCATGGTAACGGCATGTTATTGGTAAAATATAGGGCAAAATGCTTCATGGCAAAACTGCTTCATCAGTGTTCTTCCAATTCTCATGGAATTCATATTGAATGTTTGTCTTAGGATATAGGTCAGCATGACACATTTCTTGACAGTGACAAAAAGTATGTTGCCATGGTAACAGCTCACATATTATGAGCCAAAATGATGGAAAATTTGTGTTGCAAACTACTTCCTCAGTTTTTACCCAATTTCCATGAAACTTGGTACAGATGTGTGCCTTTGGTTGTAGATGTGCAAGACGCATTTTTCGACAGTACCCGAAAGTACGTTGCCATGGTAACGGCATATTAATGGCAGAAGATCAAGGAAAGATCTTGCGGATTTAACTACTTCCTCAGTTTTTTGACCAAGCTTATGAAATGTTGTTGGCTGGGGTATAACCAGTCGCTGTAGCGACATTTCTAGTTCATTATGGTGAGGACATCTGTTCAGCATTCTTCTATATTATGGATGCTGTTCTGGTGCTTGATACACTTTGATTAGTTTTTCTCAGTAATTGCAATGGTGAAAGTATCACATTTGGTGACTTCTCAGTTATTTTTCTGTCATTCACCTGTGCAGGACCAAAATACCCTTAGCACTATTCAAATGTGATTAAGTGCTATTAAGTGTCTAGCTAGTGTTCTCATCAAAAGTAATGAGGAAGCAAATGCCAAAAGAAGAGAGCAGTACACATTTGGTATCATCAGTTTGGCACTTCTTTGTGTTTGGATTATTCAAAAAGCGGTATGTTGATATAAATTATGGCAGTTTTTTTTTTTTTTTTTTTCATTTTCAGAGCATACTCTCTTGACTCTCATCCTGAACAGGTTATAAGGAAGTATTTTTTCTTTATCATGAAATATATAAGAATATGTCTGTTTCTTATTCTGAACCATGCAGCAAGACTAATGTGGCTTTACTCAGGTAATGCCCTTGACTCTATTCATATGGATATGAAATTTTGACTTCTCTAGATTTACTTGTCATTGCCATGATTTGCTGTGGTGGTTTCAAGCATGTGGAAAAGAAAAGTTCTTATATTGCATTTTTTTTTTTTTGGTGTACAGATTTATGGTAATGGTTTGATGTTGTATTGGCCAGTATGTGGAGAGGGGCAGGAAAGACAAAAAAAGAGGAAAAGATAGAGAGGATACATGTTTTAGTATGCCTCGCATGTTTGTTTTCATCTTGAGCTGTTGTCTGTCATTTCAGAGTATCAGGTATACAATTTTGGTTTAGTGTCTGTTCCTATATGCCACAGGGAGCATGGAGATTACCATCATTTCTTGTCTTAATTAGGCTTTTCTTCTTCAAGTCTTTATTCATCTATCTATCTATCTATCTATCTATCTATCTATCTATCTATCTATCTATCTATCTATCTATCTAGCTATCTACAGTATCTATCTATCTATCTATCTATCTACAGTATCTATCTATCTATCTATCTATCTATCTCTCTATCTCTCCATCCATCATTCTTTCTCTTGTTGACTCACCATTTGAAATGTAGATTAATTATCATTATGTACATGTAAAATATACATGTATGGTGGTTGGAAACACTGAACAACATTATGGCCATTGTTCTAAGAAGGAGATTCATCAAAACTGTGTAAACCAAAACTTTAATTTCTTTTGTTAAATCACATGTGATCTACCATTCTTGGGGGGGGTTGGGGGGATCAGGTGTAGATATTCCTTTCTCTTGGAAAGCTTCAATGTCAGAACACTTCATGTCCATTTTTTTTTTTTTTTTTTAGGTAGAAGATATTTCTTGAATTGAAATGGACACTGAAGTGTTTGCATGACTGAAGTAGATCTATTCATTGTTTATAGACAAAAATATGCTCAAAAGCCCCCCCCCCCCCCAAAAAAAAAAAAAAAAAAAATCAAATGAGACAAAAATTTAATCATCAAGATGCTGTTAATTTTAGTGCTAAACTAGGAGATAGTGTGATCCCAATTGGTGATTGTCATGATGCTGCAATTACATGTGTACCCATGACATCAGGTGAGCTACAAAGTATTCAAATGGAATGTGGTTTGTTGTTTGTGGGGTTTTTTTTTTTCTTGTTTATTTGTTCGAGAACACCAGCGTCATAAATGTGTTGTTTAACAAAGTGTA